>NW_010156700.1:0-10048 GCF_000695765.1 Mesitornis unicolor
TCCTCATCCCTGTTGGGTTTCACAGCCCAAACGACCCTGTACAGCCCACACATCCCTGACCCACAGCAGCTTGGAGCTTCTGGGATTTGTTGAATCCATTCCCAGCATTTGCAATTCCCCAGAAATGGAGGAGTTTGGACTGAGGAGGGAAACGACTCCAGGAGCGCTTGGGCTGTCAAAATGGCTGCCGGGGTGGCACCAGTGATGCCAACAAAATGGCCGCCGTGGTGCCCTCAGGGCCAGGTCTGGTCATGGCTGGGCCCAACTGAGCGATTCTGGGGTTAATTGGGCTAATTCAGGTTAATTAATTCAGGCCAGTTGAGTGAACTGATTATTGAGGTTAATTTGGGTTCTCAGGGCCTGGCAGGGGCTGCCCAGGGCAGTGGGGGAGCCCCCATCCCTGGAGGGGTCTAAAAGGTGTGCAGCTGAGGTACTCAGAGATGTGGTTTAGCAGTGGACAGGTTACAGTTGGACTCGATGATCTTAAAGGTCTTTTCCAACCCAACGATTCTACGACCAACGCTGCTTTAGTCACAAATCTACAACACAGCACCCTAGGAGCTGCTGTGAAGAAAGTGAGCTCCCTCCCAGCCAGCTCCAGGACACAGAGCTTTTAAGGGTATTCACAGTTGGAAACTGAGGAGCTATGAACCAAACAAATGCACTGCTACGTAGTAAAAAATGGGCTGCACCACTGGGCTCAAAGGCAACGAGCAATGGCTGGACAGCCAGCTTGCAATTTAATTAAAGGGAGTCATAAAGCAAACAGAGCCAAACTCTTTCTGATAGTGGCAGAAAACAGAGTAAGGGTCTGGAGGAGTCCGACTGGACATGAGGAGAAACATCTGCATTAGAAGTGCAGAGCCCACATTCCTCATCCCAGACTCTGCAAGCAAGATGAGATAATCGGTACCTTGCTGTTTAACTGCTGAATCCGGAGCTCTTTTTGGTGCAGTTCTTTCAGGCTGTCACAGAGCTGAGCCTGGAGGTGTTTGGTCTCTGTTTCCAGGCTTGAGAAGTCCCCTCTCAGAGCTTCTGAAGAGATCTGCCGAGGAAACAGCAATGAAAAAGACCCTGCACACATGGCGACCCACTCTCCCATCAGCCATAGCCTCTCTGCTATACCAAGGTCAAAGCCCAGCGTTATTCCTAGGCCTGGATCTTGATCCGCTCAAACTAAACAGCAAACGTGGAATGAGGAAACATCCCTGATCTTGCTCATACGATGGGTCCTTCTCAAACCTTGTCTCAAAGCCGTGTACAATACAGGAAGGGGGAAAAGGTGTATGAATGAGAACCAGAAAAAACAAGAAACCCAAAGCAACGTCCACACCACTCTGGTTCAACGCAGACTAAAAGGTCAGCACTGAAGAATTCTCCTGGAAAGCATCACATGCACATTGTTCCAGCTTCTTCTTTGCATATTTGCGTGGCTGGAAAAGCCCTGGGGTGTTGGTGGCAGCAATGCCCAGGAGGCAGCAATGTGCCCTTGAGCCAAGAAGGCCAACGCCAGCCTGGGCTGGATGGGAGGGGGTGCTTGGAGGGCAGAGGGGTTCTCCTGCCCCTCTGCTCTGCCCTGCTCACACCACAGCTGCAATCTTGTGTGCAGTGCTGGGCCCTCAGCTCCAGAAGGACAGGAACTGCTTGAAAGAGTCCAGCAGGGCCACAGAGATGAGGTGTGGATCCGGAAGCCATGGTGACACAGAGGCCTTGCCATGTATCCTCACCATCCAAGCACTATCACTTGGAGAAGTGACCACTGTGGAGCATCGCCTGGTGGGAAGCGGCTGAGGGAGCTGGGGCTCTTGAGCTTGGAGCAGAGGAGCCTGAGGGGTGCCCTCATTCCTGGGGATCCATTGGGAAAGGGCAGTGTCAGGAGGAAGGAGCCAGGCTCTGCTCTGGGATGGCCAATGGCAGGACAAGGGGCAATGGTCCCAAGCTGGAGCACAGGAGGTTCAAGCTGAAGATGAGGCCAAAGTTTGTGAGTGTGAGGGTGCAGAGCATGGCCCAGGCTGCCCAGAGAGGTTGTGGAGTCTCCTTGTGTGGAGACCCCCAAAGCCCTGAGGTGTTCCTGTGTGACTGCTCTGGTGATCCTGCTGTGGCAGGGGTTGCACTGGGGGAGCTTTCCAGGTCCCTTCCAAGTCCTCACATTCTGTGACTGTGAAAGGGATATGGGGAGATTTCCTCCCTCCTTCACTGACATAAGAGCTTCTCACTGGGACATAACAGATGTTACAGGAGAGTTCCTCCCTTGCTCATAATGCAATGGTATTGTACCTGCAGCAGGCAAGCATCCTTCCCTAGAGCAAGACAAACACTCAACACATTCCACTCCTCTTCTGGGACTGAGATACAGGGGACAGAAGGGAGAAAGGCCAGTGTTCAATCCTCAGCCTCTCTGGGCTTAAGCCAGGATCGTGGGTTCCCATCACAGTAAAAACAGCAATAAAAACTCAAACATGAGAATGTGATGCTCGAGGGAGAACCGAACCAGAAGACCCTGGGCTCAAACGCAGCGCAAGAAGCAACTGTAAAATATCCAGGAAGAAATACCTGAGAAGCCCCACACTGCTCAGGAGCACCCAAGGTGCCCGAGAAGCCCTGGCTCTTTTCTCTTTCTAGAAACATCAGGAACCAAGGGAAGAACACACAAGAGCATGCCCGAAATCTCCGAAGGTTTTCACTGGTACAGTCCTCGTGATGCCCACAACAAAACCCAACCCTACAGTCCATAAGAGCTGGACACGAGCAACACGTGCCTCAATTTCAAGCCTTACATCCCGGTGCAGTAAAGAACCCGTTCATTTCCACCCACCTTGGTTTGGTGCCACTCCTCCACAGCTTGGGGCTTGCCGAGGAGCGGCCTCATTTCTTGCATCATCCTCTGCAAATGGCTCAGCTCCTTGTCTTTTTCTGCTATGGCCACCAGGTACTGCTCCTTCATGCTGCTGTTCTGCTTTTCCCAGGTGTTTTTCTCCTGTCTGCCCAGTACGACACGAAGGAAATGACCGCAACGTTACCAGTATCGCCGCTGACGTCCAGAATGAGCTCAGGACGAGTCTATTTCCTATCATTTCCCCATGCCAGAAAATCAGGTTTATAACTCAACCGAAACAAAACCACCCCCTTCAGTACAGGAACCTTACAAGCAGGTTTAAGGAGGTGTCCTGGATTTGGGTCCGCTCCGCAGATTGCTCAATGCTTGTGCTTTTGGTGTTCCTGGACAGAGTTTTGGTGTTCCTGGACAGAGTTTTGGTGTTCCTGGACAGAGTTTTGGTGTTCCTGGACACTGTTTTGGTGTTCCTGGACACTGTTTTGGTGTTCCTGGACAGAGTTTTGTCAAGCAAGTCACTGACAGTGCCACTTGTCACCACAACTCAGCGATAAACGCACCAGAAGCACAGCACTGACCCCAGCACGCAAACACGAGGCCTTCGTTTACATTGTGAAAGCTGGACGGGAAATAAATCTCCTTTTCTTTTATCAGGAGATAAATCAAATTCAATCTGTAAGCTGCTTCCAACTTTGGGAAATCTGAAGGGTTAGTCCTGTAACCTGATAGATGGGATAATTTAAGAAATATTCTTATACTCTTATCCCTGTGTATTGACTGACTTCAGCCAGGAAGAAGCTGCATAAGGATGACAGGATTTTAGTCTGAGGCCCACTTTTCAGCCTCTGCCTTGCGAGATGGAGGCACAGATAAGTAAGGGCTTAGCTTTAGGGCTACAAAGATGATGGAGGGAGTGGAGCATCTCCCTTATGAGGAGCGGCTGAGGGAGCTGGGGCTCTTTAGTTTGCAGAAGAGGAGACTGAGGGGAGACCTCATTCATGGTTATCAATATTTAAAGGGTGAGTGTCACGAGGATGGAGCCAGGCTCTTCTCGGTGACAAACAATGATAGGACAAGGGGGAACGGACACAAACTGGAACACAGGAGGTTCCACTTCAATTGGAGAAGAAACTTCTTCTCAGTGAGGGTGACAGAGCCCTGGCCCAGGCTGCCCAGAGAGGTTGTGGAGTCTCCTTCTCTGCAGACATTCAAAACCCGCCTGGACGCCTTCCTGTGTAACCTCATCTGGGTGTTCCTGCTCCGGCAGGGGGATTGGACTGGATGAGCTTTGGAGGTCCCTTCCAATCCCTGACGGTCTGGGATTCTGTGATTCCTGGTTGCTCCCGGCGCAGACTGGGCTTAGGAAGTTATTGAGCCGATATTTCGGTAACAGCCTGAGGGTCAGACTGGGGCAGGGGGATGGGAAGGAGCACTACAAGGTTCTCTATCGCTTTGGACGTGGATAAGCCTTGCATCTTCCCACAGAAAATCCCCTGCCCTTCCACTCCAGGTCCAGGCATTGCTGGGTGGGTCTCTGAAGCACCTGAGAGGATTTTTCTCCCCATTTTTCGGGTCACAGCTTATTAGTCTGTCTAGGTTCAGTCCAGTTGCGGGTGACAATTTACTAGACTGGAGCTGCAGACTTTTTAACAAAACAGAAGACACAAAGCAAGTGGAACGAGGGATTAGACAGCCAGGCAAGAGGAGTCTTTTCTAAGGAATTACACCAGTAAATAACGGGTGTCGACCACCAGCTTGGAATGGAGACTTCTGTCATGACATACATAAGCTCCAACATGAGAAACGGCCTAAGTTCCCTCTCAAACAGGCGACATTGGCCACCACTGGGTGCAGGAAATAAACACTAAAAAGAAAATCCACGCTGGCGTTGTTCTCCAGTGTGCTGGGCTGCAATCCCTCACCACAAGCCTGAGGCAAAAGCTGGACAAGGCAAACAGGGCCAAGCGATTTAGTGACACCTCAGGGCTTTCTTCACAGAATCAATCACAGAATGGCTCGGTTGGAAAAGCCCTCTGAGATCATCACGTCCAACCGTTCCTGTCTACCCCCTAAACCATATCCCTAAGTACCTCGTCTACCCGCTCTTTAAACACATCCAGGGATGGCGACTCCACCACGTCCCTGGGCAGCCTGTGCCAGCTTCTGACGACCCTCTCAGGAAAGAACTTCCTCCTTCTCTCTGACCTGAACCTCCCTTGGCACAGCTTGGTGCCGTTTCCCCTTGTTCTATCCCCCATCACCTGGGAGCAGAGCCCAGCACCCACCTCTCCACAAGCTCCCTTGAGGCAGTTGGAGGTGGTGATGAGGTCTCCCCTCAGCCTTCTCTTCTCCGGGCTAAACAAGCCCAGTTCCCTCAGCCGCTCCTCATCAGGCTTGTTCTCCAGAGCCCTCTTGGCTCTCTTCTTGGCCCTTTGTCCACAACTGCTCCTCGAACGAAACACACACGCACGTTTACCTGCACCTCTGAGGCAGCAGCACACACAATTCTCACCTGAGCTGCTGCAGCTCCTGCTGGTAGGAAACGCTTTCTTGCTTCAGCTGCTCCTGGAGACGCCGCTGCCTATCCGAGTCTTGCTGACATTCCTGCAGTTGTGCTTTTAGGCGAGAGTTCTCAGCAGACTCTACCCCGACCAGAATGTATTGCTGCTGCAGGTTCTTCAGCTCTCTTACCTGTAGTTAAAGGGAAACACCACAGTGGGTGACAGCTAAGCAGCCAGGTTTATTACCTGAGTGTCGATGGGCATTTCACACCGTGGCATCAGGAGGTGTAACCTGATAGATGGGATAATATCAGAAATGTTCTTACACTCTTATACCTGCGTATTGGCTGACTTGAGCCAGGAAGAAGCTGCATAAGGATGACAGGGTTGATCTGGGACCCACTTGGCTGCCTCTGCCTTGTGAGACAGAGGCATAGATAAGGTAAGAAGTTAATTAATAGGTAAGAAGTCAATTAATAGGTAAGAAGTGAATGAATCGCCCTGCTCAGACCAACTTGACCAGCCAGGCCTTGTGAAAACAGAGGCTCAGGAACCTGACGGATGAGACGACTCCATGCAGACACAGCTGAAGTGACCACTGCTCAGACCACTGCGAGACCGTTCCTCACGCTCACTGAGCGTGCACAATTACTGTGCAGATATTTTAATTAGTTACGGGGAATGTAGTGAATATGAAAACCTTCTATGTCATGGATAGGTACGTGTAAGGCACTTATAAGCTACTGCCAACTGCTAACACGTGGAGCATTCGCTTGATGAAACGACTCCCGGTTGCTCCCAGCGCTGAATTAAAGAAGGTCTTGCTGTGTAACCCCTACAGACTGGGCTTAGGAAGTTATTGAGCCGATATTTCGGTAACTGAGGAAAAACCTCACATTCAGACGACAGAAACGAGACACTGAGTCAGCGATCACAGCGCTCTACCAACAACTGCCCAGAAAAAACTCGGGGGTTTCTGTTATTAATAGCAGTGAGTGTTGAGACCTTCCTAGAAGATTTGATGTGCATCAGCAAAAAGACCCCAGGTTACAATATTAACTCCCTCATTCAGAGGAAATCGAAGTGAGACAGGAGGAGCTGGTTAAGAGCAACTCCTGCCGTTGGTATTTGCTGTAAACCAGGGAGCTGAGGCACTAAAACCCTTTGGGCAGCCTGCTCAGACTGCAATTAGCAATCAGTTGTCATTACACACACATCACTGCAATCGGTTTTCGAAGGCGAGAAGATGCGACTGATTCTGGAGACAGGGAAGTACTCGGTGAGCCAGGAGACCCCTCCACTGAGCGTCCATCTGAGCACCAGCAGCGCTGCACAGACGTGCAAGGTCAGCGGAACAGGAGAGGAGACGCAGACCTACGGACGACTGAGACACCACACGGACAAGAAGGAAGACGTGTTTAAGACAGCCTGACAGAGCCTGCTGTGAACCGACAGCAGGGAAAACAAACACAGCAAGCACCAGTGGAAAATGGTTGTAAAAGTCCGGCCAGCAACTGGAACTCTGAAACCTGCTGAGCCGCGCTGTGCCAGAGACTACACAGACACAGACACATTAAAATAGATAAAGATGTCAAAAAATCACAGAATCATAGCGGGGTTTGGGTGGAAGGGACCCCAAACCCCCCCAGTCCAACCCCATGGGCAGGGACACCTCCCCCAGCCCAGGCTGCTCCAAGCCCCGGCCAACCTGGCCTTGGGCACTGCCAGGGAGGGGGCACCCACAGCTTCTCTGGGCAACCTGGGCCAGGGCCTCCCCACCTCACAGCCAGGAATTGCTGCCCCACATCCAGTGGAAATCTCCCAAATTCCAGTCTAAAGCCTTCCCCCCTGGTCCCAGCACTGCAGCCCTTGTCAAAAGTCCCTCCCCAGACTTTCCCCAAACAGACCCAAGTCTTTGCAGTAGTCTCTTCTAAAAATCTAAGACAAATCAAACACACGAGCTTCCCCAGATGTGGGCTAAGCAGGGAACCCACATCTTATTTCTCCGAGCCCATACTTTAAGTCGAGCTAACAAGAAAAAACCACCCTGCAAAGTTCACAACGAAATCACGGCCTCCGTATGTCGGAGGAGGTGCCGTAGGTGGCACATCCGTGATCTGCCAGCGCGTGCCCACAGGCACTAAGGGCATTGGGAGGAAACCCAAATTACCTCTGAAAGGTCACAGTGACTGGGAGAGCTTCCTGAAGACTGGGAAAAAGCAAAGAAGGGCAAGAAGGAAGACGTGGGGAGCTGCAGGCTGGTCAGCCTCACCTCCATCCCTGGGAAGGTGATGGAGCAACTGGCTTTGGAAACCACTTCCAGATACATAAATAACCAGCTTGCCCAGAGAGGCTGTGGGGAATCCTCCAGTGGAGACACTCAAATGGACCCTGTCTTGGGCAACCTGCTCCAGCTGACCTGGTTTGAGCAGGGGGGTTGGACTAGGACATCTCAGTGAGGGTGACAGAGCCCTGGCCCAGGCTGCCCAGAGAGGTTGTGGAGTCTCCTTCTCTGCAGACATTCAAAACCCGCCTGGACGCCTTCCTGTGTAACCTCATCTGGGTGTTCCTGCTCCGGCAGGGGGATTGGACTGGGTGAGCTTTGGAGGTCCCTTCCAACCCCTAACGGTCTGGAATTCTGTGATTCTGTGATCTCCCAAAGTCCCTTCCAACCTCAACTATTACAGATCCTGCGAAGAGAATTAAGTTTCACACTGCAAATACCAGCTGCGCTGGATTTTAAGACCCGAAGATCCCCATCTCCTATGGGGCAAGGAAAACAAGGACTTACTAATCTGTCTCTGTCGTTCTGCAAGGACGACAGTGCCTTCCTCAGGCTCTGCACCTCTGAGGGGGTGGTGGAAGCGCTGCCCTCTGCTCGCTGATTCACCTCCTCCGTCCTACGCGTTGTGCCCAGCTACTCTCGCTCATTCTGCAGGCTTGCCATAGCCCTGGAGAAAGACTGCACTTGGTTGGAAGAGCCTTCCAGCTCTGAAGACAAACGGAGAAGCTCATCGTCCTTGGCTCTGAGCTTCTGGTGGAGTTTCTCAACCTGGGCCAAGAGACCCCTTTCATCAGCGGCTTTCTGCAGTTCCGTCAGCTCAGACCTCGCTGCGTCTCGGTCCCTGGCAGTGAAATGTCGCTCTTCTTGCAGCTGAGCCACCTCTTGCTGGAGGCTCTGCACCAGGTGCTGCTGCTCCTCTAAGTCTGCAGAGTATTTCTGTTTCCAGACACGAAGCTCTTCATTGGCCTGGTCCCGGCTGTCCTGCAGAGAGCTCATGGACTTCCCAAAAGACTGAATTTGAGCTCTGAGATCTTTGTTTTCATCCGCGACCGCAAAAAATTTCTGCTCCATTTCCATCAAGTCCCGGGCCAGCTCCGCCACTCTCTCTTCCGCCGTCTCCGTCTCATTCCTCATTATCCCTGCATCGTGATGTAGGTGCTTCAGCTCCTTCCGAAGCCTGTCCTCAGCCTCTCCCACTCTCTTGGCTGCGTCCCTTTGGACACACACCAGTTCCTCCTCGAGTTCTGCGGTTCTTTTCTGCGAGAGGGAGAGCTTGTGACTCAGCTCTTGTGCCTCTTCCTCTCGAGCCTTCAGCTGAGCTTGACACTGCGCCACAGGACCCCCCTCATGCAACGCAGCCATCTCACTCTGCACGCCAGACAGAGAGGATGTAAGGGTCTCAATCTCTTGGGACATACTGGCTTTATCCTCTCTCAAGGCCTCCACGCACTTCCTGAGATCATCCTGAGCCTGCTCGGACTCCTTCAGCTGCGTTTCCACAGCTGCCTTCTCCTTTTCCAGAGTCTGGATCCGTTGAAGCTGTGTTTTGAGGAGCTGTTTCTGTTGGGAGTCCTTGATTGAAATCACTTGGTTCAGGTCCTCTCTGTACCGCACCAGCTCCGCGCTCAGCTTGGCGTTCTCGGAGTTGAGGTCATCCACCCGGCTGTGAAAGCTTCTGATCTCTTCCCTGAGCTTGTTGTTCTCAGCAGCAGCCTCTTGGATCAGCTGGTCTTTTTCCAAGATGACAACAAGGTGACGCTCCTCGAGCTGCTTGTAGTCTCGCAGGACGCGGTCTCTGTCATCTTGCAACGACGACATGGACTTGGTGAAGGACTCCAGTTGTGCCTTCTGCTGCTTGCTTTCTTCCCTGCTCACCTTCACCTTTTCAGCGAGACGATCAAGTCTGTCAAGAAATTTGCCCTTCTCCTTCTCCAAGGCTTTTTTCTCTTCTTCCTCCTTGCTCAGCCTATGCTCCAGCTCCTTCACCTCTCCAGAATGCTGCTGCTGCAGTTCAGACACCGCAGCCATAACCGCTTCCTCTTTGGCAGACAGCAAGCTGATGATCTTCTGATCCTTGGCACTGGTTTCTTCATGCAGCTTATTCGTTAGGTCCTTGGAAGCTTGCAGGTCAGCCTCGAGCTGTTCACAGCGGAATGTAAAGTTTTGGATGCTGGTCTCTTGTTGCTTGACTGTGCTCCCCAGCTCTTCTCTGACCAGTTCGCATTTGGCGAAGGAATCCTGTAAGTCAGCAAGCTGGTCCCTCAGGCTGCTGATTTCTGACTCCAGCTTCTGCTGCTCACTCCGAGTCCTGCTCTGCAGCTCCTGAGACCCTTCGAGCCGAGCCAAAAGCTCCATTTTTTCCTGCCGCAGCATTTCACAACTCTTCTGATGATGCTCAATCTCCTTCCTGGATTCAGACTCCCACTCTTT
>NW_010156700.1:10058-10761 GCF_000695765.1 Mesitornis unicolor
CAAACAAAGTCAGCCACAAATCAGTGAAGTATCCAAAACCACAGTGACAGTTTTCATTGATTAGACCGATTCAGAAAAGCCACAGAATTAGTTTGACTCGAAGCAAGCAAGCTGGAAACATCCACATTATTAGTTTTCCCTCAATTTAAAATTCAAGCCATCTTTTAAAGTTCTGCCTGTGCTACCGCCTGAAGGGGTGGTGCTGGGGGAACGCCACAAATCAGTGAAGTATCCAAAACCACAGTGACAGTTTTCATTGATTAGACCGATTCAGAAAAGCCACAGAATTAGTTTGACTCGAAGCAAGCAAGCTGGAAACATCCACATTATTAGTTTTCCCTCAATTTAAAATTCAAGCCATCTTTTAAAGTTCTGCCTGTGCTACCGCCTGAAGGGGTGGTGCTGGGGGAACAGACACACGGTCACGCCCTACAATTTAACTCCACGCCTCTTGTCTATCCACACAAAAGCGACCCAGGAGATGAGCCTTACGTTGATTAGGAAGACTGATTCTGCTCTCCATCTTAGGCACTCATTAGTTTTGCCAATCACAAGTCCCATTTAGCATATTTACACATTCAAAATTATTTCTCTCTGGTATGTTGCAAAGGGAAAGGGGAACCCTACTTCATCTCAGCCTGCTGCCTTGTCAAAAGGAAATAATCCCCAAAAAGGGGATCGAGTGCTCCCTCAGCAAGGTTGC
>NW_010156701.1:0-790 GCF_000695765.1 Mesitornis unicolor
ATATTTTCAGATTGAGCTGGAGTGGCCACAGAAGCTGTCAGTGTAGCAGCGTTGCTTGTTGTGGGAGGTGGACTAACGGCAACGTTCTTTGTAGTAGGTGGAGTATCACTGTAGCTTATTGTGATAGCCCACAGCATCTGTGTAACTGTGCTGCATGTCCTAAAAGCTTGCCAGGTTTTATAGCCACGCTTACAGAGCTCCTACCCAATCGCCAGTATTTCATCTGACACCGCACATTCATGACAATCATTAATAAATTGAATATGAAAGATATAATATTTGGATAGTAACAACCATAGTCAAACTTCTCTAAAACTCGTGGAATTGGATTCGGCTTCGCATGTAAAGTGGAAGTATCCTTTTCCACAGAAAGAAAATTTGCTGCCACAGAACCGGAAGTGTAATTGCTAACAAAATTTACTATGTAACTCCTGATATAGCCTGGTAAGGTTACTGCCCACTTCATCACAGCATAAATCATTGTCAGATAGCAAAGAAAAAGCAGAGCTCTCACCCATTGCCCATAAGGGAAATACAGAAAATAGGCACAAACAACAAGTATAAAATAATACAATGTGTGCAACACATAGGGAAGCATTCTAGCACCTAACTCAGAGCAAAGCGTTAAGAAGACACGATATAATATTGCACTTATCAACGACATGATTTAATCTGTCCGTTTTAATTTTCCAATCGTTCTTGAGACTCTCAAAGCAAACAGCCCGACGCTACCTTAACTGAGCGAGCCGGAATTGGAACTACTCAGGCAAACTGATAAAGTCCCCACATT
>NW_010156702.1:0-414 GCF_000695765.1 Mesitornis unicolor
CCGGGTGCGCGCTCTCGCTGCCCGCAAAACCGCCCGGCCCGCCAAGCTCAACGCCGCGGGGCAATCCGCGTACGTCACCGGGGAGGGGGACAGGGACACGGGGATCCCCAGGGGGTGGCCGGTGGGGACCTCGGTGGCAGCCACCTCTCACCCTCCTCCAGTTTCCACCTGGCCGCAACCAAGGGTCTCACCGAGTGCCTGACGCTGCTGCTGGCCCACGGGGCTCCCGTGAACGAGAAGAACGATGACGGTAAGGGGGAGGCACCGTGGGGACACCTTCTGGTCCCCATGTCCTCTGTGGGTGATGGCAAAGGGCTGAGTGTACCCCAGACCTGCTCCCCAAGCCTGGGGGAGCACCCTGTCCTGCCACACCGGGGGGGAGATGTCCCCAAGGCCAGATGTCCCCCGGGGGGT
>NW_010156702.1:541-1432 GCF_000695765.1 Mesitornis unicolor
CGTCAAGGTCCTGCTGCAGGTACGGATGGGGCGGGGACAGGGACAGGGACTGGGATGGGGACAGGAATAAGGAGGGGGATGAGGACAGGGACAGAGAATGGGGATGGAGATGCAGAGGAGGATGAGGAGGGAGGAAGGGGTGGGGACAGGGATGAGGACAGGGGTTTGGACAAGGATGGAGATAGGGATGGAACTGAGGATGGAACTGAGGATGGAGCTGAGGATGAGGACGGGGATGGGGACAGGAATGGGGACGGGGACAGGGATAAGGATGGGGATGAGGATGGGAATAGGGCCAGGAATGGGGACAGGGATAAGGATGGGGATGAGGATGGGGATAGGGCCAGGAACAGAGAATGAGGATGGAGATGCAGAGGGGGATGAGGATGGAGCTGGGAATGGCAAGGACAGGGATGGGGACAAGGACAGAGAATGAGGATGGAGATGCAGAGGGGGATGAGGATGGAGCTGGGAATGGGGACTGGGTGGAAGCAGGGATGAGGACAGGGACGGGGATGAGGATGGGGCAGGGGAGGGGCAGGGCAGGCCGCAGGTCCTCTCCCCACTTAGGGACATCCCTGCCCACTGTCCCCTCCCCAGCACGGTGCCAACGAGGGCCATGTGGACGGGCAGAACCGAACCCCCCTGCACTGGGCTGGTGAGCATGGGGGACCCCAAACTGGACTGGCCAGGGAGGTGGCACCGAGGACCTTTATGGGAGGGGGACACCCATCTGCCCCCCCCCAGCTTGACCTCCCAAGCAGCGTCGGGCTGCGCCTCCAGCGTGCTCCTGCTGTGCGACCACGAGGCCCTCCTGGATGTCGTCGATGTCGTGAGTGGGGACGGGGGGTGGCAGGGGGTGACAGCGGGGGACAGGGGACAGTGGGGGCT
>NW_010156702.1:1445-2210 GCF_000695765.1 Mesitornis unicolor
CAGCGCGGGCAGACCCCCCTGATGCTGGCGGCATGGGGGAACCACGCTGCCATCTGTGCCCAGCTCCTGCAGCGAGGGGCTGACCCCAACCTGGCTGACACCGACCAGAAGTGAGTGGCCCTGGGGACACTTGGGGACATTTGGGGGTAATGGGGAGGGGGAGGTTTCTGCTCTGCCCCCTTTGTGTGGGGCGGTGGCGTTGCTCCATGGGGGTGCCCCATGCAAAGGTGGCTCTGTGCTGTCCCCTCTCCCCAGGGGACACAGGTGGCCCTGGAAAGGCACCAGGAAGAGGGGAATAAAGGGGTGGAGAGGGACCCGGGCTACTGGACCACCACGTCACTGTGCCCTTGTGCCACTGTGCCCCCATGGCACTGTGCCATCATGTCACTGTGCCACTGGGCCATTGTGCCATCGAGTCACTGTGTCCCCATGACACTGTGCTATTGTGTCACTGTGCCAACATGCCATAATACCACTGTGCCATTGTGCCACCATATCACTGTGCCAGCACGTCACCATGCCATTGTGTCACTATGCCACCATGCCATCATGCCACCATTGTGTCACCATGTCTCTGTGTCTCCATGTCACTGTGCCATTGTGTAACTGCTCCATCATGCCACCATGCCACCATGCCATCACACCACTGTGCCACCATGCCATCACGTCACCGTGCCACCGTGCCATCACGTCACCATGTCACCACTTCCCCAGGACAGCCCTGACGCTGGCCCTCGAGCACGGGAGCGCAGAGGAGGGGCGCGC
>NW_010156702.1:2272-2595 GCF_000695765.1 Mesitornis unicolor
CCCCTCCCCCTTGCCCGCCGCGGGGGCACAGGTGAGACCCCACCATCATCACCCATCATCACCCATTGTCACCCACCAGCCTTGCCTGGCTGCTTATTTTAGGGATAAAAAAGAGGAAAATGGGAAAAAACAGGGATTGTTTCTCTTTTGGGTAGAGAATGGCATCGACTGTGCCAGGGACCCCCTGCCACAGGTGGAAACCCAGGGCAAGGGGACCCTGGGCAATGACAACGAGGAGGAGGAGGAGGCGGATGAAGAGCAGCGGGAGCGGTGCAATGGCGACGGCCGGCAGGTGCAGTGGCTGCAGGAGCAGCTGGCAAGGA
>NW_010156702.1:2960-3227 GCF_000695765.1 Mesitornis unicolor
GAATGCCAGCCCGTGGCGCCCACCACCGATGGCATCCGGCAACGGGTGCGCGAGCTGGCGCGGCTCCTGCCCGGCGGTGACACCGGGGATGCCACCGAGGATGAGGATGGCACCTGCCTGGCTCTGCTGGCCCAGCACATGGAGGAGCTGAGGAAGAGGAGAGTGGCAGAGGAAGAGGGGGACGGGGAACACCGAACCACGGTGCAGCCCAATGGTGATGCCGAGGTGCCGGCACTGGCCCCGTTCCTGTCCTGGCTGGGGGACGAG
>NW_010156703.1:0-482 GCF_000695765.1 Mesitornis unicolor
GGACCAGGGCATTGATAGGTTTATTTGGAATTCTATCTGCATTCGAAGTCTGTGGGAGAGGCTCATAGCAGCTCTGAAGAGAAGATATCCCTGTAAAGAAGATCCAGAATGTAGTTTTACTAAATGGAACACTATAGAGCAAGGTGCCAGATATTTAAGAGAGCTGGCACTCCGACAGGTAATCTATGATGAACAAACACTTGCAGATCCTGACCAAGTACCATGCCAAGGTTCGCTGTTAAAGAAGTTTATACAGAAAGCCTCTCCTAAGTATTCCAGCATTTTGGCAGGAAGGCTTTTTGGGGCAGAAGATGAAACACCAACAACTGTGGGTGAGTTTGCTACTCAGCTCAAGCAATTTGAAGACACTGCTGATCACAACATACACTTCCGCATTGCAGTCATGGAAAGGACACTAGAGAACATCCAAACCAACATCAAAACTGACAAGGCTGACATAAAAACCCAGTTTGACAAGCTGA
>NW_010156704.1:0-6169 GCF_000695765.1 Mesitornis unicolor
CCCCCGGCCCTGCAGCCTATGGCAGAGCCGTTTCTGAGGCTCTCAGAGTGGGCTAATTAACAAGAAGCTGCTATCAATTAGGGGTGGGTACCTTGATAAGGGGAGAGTGAAGAGACAGAATAGCTCCAACCCCAGCCCATGGGCACTCTGGGGTAGGTCAGCCCTGCTAATGGGTGCCTGGACCTGATTCATTGGAATGGGGGGGGTGTCCTTGGAGACCCCCTATCCATGTACAAATCACTGCTTTGGAAGATGAAGAGGCAACTGGCTCCATAAAATCAAATTTATTACCAGGTAAGGGTGGTCTGTGAGCCCAGCAAACCAAATGGCTCTCTGAGCAGCATGGAGGGGTTTGTTGCCAAGCTGTGGGGGATGGCTGGGGCTCGGCCAGGGGATGGAGACTGGTGACAGACCAGCCAGGACAGCCCCATCCTACAGTGTGGGGCTGGATGAACCCCTCTGCAGGATGTGTCAACTCCCAACAGCAAAACAAGGGGGAAATTGGGCTCACCCCATGAAGGTGCGATCTGAGCCCCATAGGAAGCGGGCAGGAGACGCTCAGGGCCAGAGAAGCGGTGGTGAGGGACCCTCCCACGGTAAAAAAGGGGTGCTGTGCTCCTGCCCTCCCCATGCTCTCTGCTAGGATGCAGGACAGGAAGGCCTGGAGGTCCCTTTATTGCTGTGGCAGGGTGGGAAGTCATGTACCCGGGCTCAGGCATGACCGGCGTAGGGGTGAGGGTGGTGGGCACCACCCCAACGGAGAAACTGCACCCTCATGGCTGGCCCTGGCACTTCCAAACACCTCAAGGGTGCAGGGCTGGGATACCCCATGCCCTGGGGCTGGCTGGGAGCTGGGTTTGGGAGCTGCAACCCTCCTCTGAGGAAGCCATCTTTTTGACTGGCTCATCTGTGCTCAGTTTGCTGGTGGTGTCAGCCAGCAAGGGTGGCTGGGTCCTCGTCCCTGCACACCCTGGGCTGGGCAGGTGACAATGCGGGGGATCCAGATGGCCCGGACACCCTGCTGGGATCAACGGCTGCGACGCCAGCTCTGCGTGTGGCTCTGGAGAGCAGCTGCTGTCAGCTGGGAAGGGGAACAGCCTGCAATCCCAGCTCTGGGCTGGCTTGGTCGCTCATCAGTCACTCGTGCTGTCCTCGCTGTCTGAATACGTCCCCAACAAGCTGAGAGAGGACGTGGTGCCCGTTGCTGTGGGAAACGAGCCTGGAAGTGGAGCAGGAGAGCAGACATCATCAGGTACGGCCCTTCCCACTGCCAGCAAACCCCACCGGCTCAGCACAGCCAGCTGTGTGGAAACACGACCCTGCCTCACTGCTCTGGCTGGAGACGAGGCAGCCAGAGCCAGAGCAGTGCCTTGTCCCCCCCAGTCTATCTGAGGACAGCAAGGCTGAATCGGGTGGACAAGGAGACCCCGCACCCCCTTGGATGGAGCCTACTGCTTCCTCTTTTTGGCAACGGGAAGAAGCAGCAAGGTTGGTCCAAAGTCTGCAAAACCTCCCACTCCCTCTGCACCCCCCTGGGAGATTTCTGCTACTGGAAAGGATGAGAGGAGCCAGTGCTCAGCTTTGGCCACGCCAGCTGCAAGACTGAGGCAGTGTCACGGGCAGAGCTCGGAGTCCTTGAAGGATGGACAGCTCCTCCAGCATCATTTGGCTGAACAGACCCTGCCGGGAGCAGGTGGTGAGGGAAAACGTATCAAAAACAGACACAAGGAGAGCTGTTCTTCCCCAGGGATCCCCTGAGGGCAGCAGGATTTACTAAGCCAAAGGACCAAGCAGCCCAGAATCTATCAGTTCATCAGCTGCTTCTTCAAGTCCTCTGGCTCTCTGGGACAGTGAATGATGAGGTGCTGGAAAGCCTTTCTGCCTGTTCTCACCACTACTGTAAAGGTTCCAAACTCCTACAGTTTGGCAGGTATTATAATCGGGCTCCAAACCAAAGCAATTGTCTTGCTTTTCCATTCCTATCTGGCTGTTGTGACGGTTCCCAGCACCGTATCTGCGCTCCAAGACGCTGTTTGGAAGCTCCTGGCCCTGACAAGCTGTCTTCAAGGTCATGGCTCACTGCCCGGGGCCAGGGCAGAATCTCTCCTCCATCAGGACATGGCCTGGAAACGGGGACACCCACCCTGTTCTTACACATCATGGCCCATCTGTCCCATACCAAGGACATGACCCGAGAATGTTCAGGCTCTGAAGACAAGAACCAAAGGTCCCTTGGGTGCTGCCAGACCCCTCCTGATGGTCCAGCTCAGGCCACCCCATCCCCACATGTGAATTTACCAGTGTTGGCTGTGGTGCCTTGATTTTCTGTCCCATTACCCAGGGCAGGACCCGGCTTCTGCTTCCTCACTGTCACCAGCCTGGCCAGCTGGGACTTGGTGTTCAATTTGCCCACGCTTCGCTCCCAGCTCTCAGTCTTCAGCTTCTTGCTCTGGGGCTGAGAGTCCTGCAGGGTACAGCAGGGGTGTTAGGATGCTCTGGGCTGGGAGGGGAGGCAGAAAGATGGGGGAGGAGCGGTAGAAACAGCAGCACAAAGCACAAGAGACAAGGAGAGCTGCTGGGAGCTGCCAAGGGGGATATTCTCCCCCCGCAGCGACTGGCACAAGCGAGACAAACAACAGGGATATAGATCTAAAAGGCTGCAAAAACAGCCCTGGGAGACAAATGTCCCTCAGCTTGTGACAGTAAAATCCAGCCTTGCACGGCCATGGACTGGCCCTGGGATGCCAAGGAGCCAGAGGCATGGCACAGGGCTGCAGGACCTCTGCCAGCCAGCACCGTGTGCCTGCAGGTGGTCCAGCGCCAAATCAAACTCCCCCTCGGGCACGAGGATTAGTGCTGGGCCAGGGAACATGGCTCAGATTAACCCCAGCTCAGCTTAGAGACAAGGCAGCTTTGATTCATCCAACCGGACAGAGGTCTCTGCGGACACAGATCGACACCGGGGAGCAGCAGTGCAGGGGCCTGGCTGCGGGGATAATCCCTCCCTCGCAAGCCGGGCACTGAAAGCTCTTTTGTTCTGTGTGTCTCCAGCACGGACAAAACAGAACCAAAGGAGAGGCTGTCCCAGGCAGCCGCTTCATTGCTGTAATTTTCAGAGCATTGAAATTGTGCCTGAAGCACAACCAAGGCAAAGGCGAGCCCGTTCTTTTTGAGCTGAAAGGGAAGCCACATCCTGAGCGAGGACAGGAGCAGCTCCCTCCCAGCCTTTGTCAGCCTTTCAGACCATAAGACACGGTCTAAAATTGCCAACTGATCCCTGTCTCCTTTCAGCTCAGTGCACAGGGACAAGGGCTTTCTAAGCTGCTCATGCGTGACAGGCAGCAGGGATCCAGCATCGCGTAAAACAGGGACAAAACAGGCAACACGCAGCCCAGGAGGGTGGATTTGGTCTGGGGAAAGCTGTGTGGTGGGTGGAAGAGGCTCTGCCTCACTCACCTCCTGCAAGATGTCCGTAGGTTTAATTCTGGCCTCAGGCTTTGTGCCTGATTTCGCAGGCTCTTCATCAGAGTCAGAGTCTACCAGCAGCCGCCGGTTCTGGGCCTGCTCCAGCATAGCTCTGCAAGGAGAGAGGCAGCGCATGGAGGGTTGGAGCTGGCTGCTTTCCACTGCCACGCCGAGCTGTGCCAGCTGTGTGCCCTCCCTGCGCTTTTTGCTGTAAGGGGAGCTGGAATTCAGCAGCAGCGCAATGGGATCCACCTTCTCAGATGCGTTTTAAGAAGTCACGTTCAGGCAGTGCCTGAAAGTTGATAGTGCTGACATCTGCAGCCTCAGCCAGGTGCAGAAACTCCCACTGCATGTGAGGACACATCTGAAGGGGTCAGGCCTTTGAAGCAGCCTGGATCTCCTCAGATGGGCCAGTGATACCAAAATCCTTGCACCTCTCACCCATACAACTCCTGTGAACTCAGGGCCCTCTCTTAGGTCCTCTTGGGGTGCTGAGAAAGGGGTGAGATGTGCCCCTGCTTGGCCAGGGCCAACGTGGCTGATTTCACACACCCATAAACACTTCCAGGCCACTCACTTTATCTCTTGCTCATCCTCCTCTTGCTCCTTGCGCTTCTGCTCCTCCTCATACTCCTTGTACTGCTTCAGCATTGCCTCGAAGTCCACGTTTGCCTGGCGCTGGTTGAGTTCCTTCAGCTCTTGCA
Source organism: Mesitornis unicolor (assembly GCF_000695765.1). NCBI lineage: Eukaryota > Metazoa > Chordata > Aves > Mesitornithiformes > Mesitornithidae > Mesitornis > Mesitornis unicolor. Next base: position 4,170 of record NW_010156704.1, read on the forward strand.
GGTTCTCCAGAACCTCCATCTCCAGCTTGGAGTCCTTGGTTCGGTTCTCCAGGACCTGAGTGACCAGAGATAGGTCAGGCTTATGTGAGGTAGCAGAGCCTGCCAGCAATCTGCAACACCACCTCTCCACCCAGTACAGGGCAGGAAGCACTAAGAGGATCATCATCATCCTCATTTTTGGGTCTTAATAGGACAGGAAACACTGAAGCAAGATGAAGTACAGGAGGAAACCTCCTGAGAGCAGAGAGTTGGCTCCTGGCTGTTGAGAGCACAGCAACACCCTGGGCGCTGGGAGAAATAAGCCAACAGCTATGAGGTCACCTGTTTTGCTGGGGAAAGCCAGCCAGGGCAGGAGAAAGGTTTGCCTTCTGCAGAGAAAGGCACATTCTTGTACCTTCATGGGATTGTTGAGTTCTTCCTCTTCCCTCTCCTTCTGCATTCTTTTCTCCTCTTCCTCCAAGAGCTTCTCAGCTTGGAAGTTGCGAGTGGCGCCATGCTCCATGGTGTAGTCTGTGTTCTCGGGATCTGTCTAAGGAAGAAATGAGATGGCAAAATCATTGTACGGGGGCAATTCTGCTCCAGCCATCCTGTGGCCATTTCCAGAGCCACATGCAAACATTTTCCAATTTCATTCACATCACAGGGCAGACAGTCGCCCACAGCCTTCTGTTCTGCTCCAGCTGATGGGACGCTGCAGCCCATGGAGGAGTGAGACACTTCAGAACTACAAACGACCATGAAAAGGGAAGATACACCAAAAGACACATGCTCAGACTCAGTCTTTTCTGGGCCACCCCTTCCCCAAGGGGTCAGCACCCAGTCATGTCCACAGCCTGCACAGCCTCCCCAGAAAGCAAGAGGGCAGAAAATACAGAACATATTTCACCTTGAAAGTGATCTCTGCCAGGCAACGCGTGCACTTGATGTAGAAGCGGAAGATGGGAAGTCCCAGATACACCTCATTCTGAACAGTCTCCTTACGGGCATTAAACTTCTTCCCCTTATAGATGTATTCACCACATGTCTTGCATCTAGAATAGGAGAAAAAAAAGTCTGTAACACATCAAAAGCAGAGAACAGCCAGCACAAAGAAGTCCAAGTGTTTCTGGGGGCTATGTTGGCCCAGGTTCTAAGCAATGGTTATTTTCTCCTTTGGAAGTTCAGTACCTACTCTTCAGACAACCCCAAAATCACCCATAACATCTCTTCCCTCTTCCTCACCCCTTTTCTTCTGGTCTGCATCCCTAATGGCTGCTAGCAGTAGCTCCCCTGCAGCGTATGGAGGCTGAATGATTCCCAAGCAAACTCCTCACTCTCTTCTAAAGCTGTCTCCAGACCAGCACAGCCCCTCTTACCGCATGTTGAAGGGGGCCATGAGCCGCACCACATACTGCCGATCCTTTGGGAGTTTGAGCTTCGGGATCTTCGCAGGATCGAAGTCCGGTGGGTAGTATTTCTACAGTGACAGAGAAGAGACGTGTGTGTGCTGGGTGCAGAGCTACCTAAGGCAGAGTGAACTATGGTAAGCAGGCTCCCAGCTGCCATATCAGCCTAAGGGATCAGCTCCGCACAGCAGCAGCCAGCTTGTCCCTGCGAACCAGGCATGGTCTCAAGTGCCAAACCCCATCTACCGCTCCCTGCCAGAGCCAGGCACTGGTGTCTGTCTGTGTCCATCCTTAGCCCCAGCCCTTGCGTGATTCCAGGACCTAACCCTCCTGCCCCTGCCAGATCCACCTCCAAGGGCTGCCAGGAGCCGGGCCTGGGGACCCCCAGCTGTCCCCCTTCCAGCCTCAGGGACCCCACTCCACCTCAGGACCCTCGGCCTGAGAACCAACCTCAGCACTCAGAGACCCCGACCCGAGAGACCCCCCCACAGCGATCAGAGACCTCCCCAACCGGGGAATCCCCCCCAACTCACGTTCAACACCTTCCGTTCCGACATGGCTGCGACCTCCCTCCGCTACCGGTGCCACTCAGCAACTGCCCCCCGCACCGCTCAC
>NW_010156705.1:0-289 GCF_000695765.1 Mesitornis unicolor
CACCCCAAAATCAACCCAACCACCCCAAATACCCCCAAAATCACCCCAAAATCACCCCAAATTACTCCAAAATCACCCCAAATACCCCCAAAGCACCCTCAAACACCCCCAAAACACCCCAAAATACCCCAAAATCAACCTAAATACCCCCAAAATACCTGAAATACCCCTAAATCACCTAAATATCCACAAACGGCCCCAAAACACCCCAAAATACCCCAAATTCACCCCAAAAACACCCCAAATACCCCCAAAACACCCCAAAATCACCCCAAAATCCACCCAAATA
>NW_010156705.1:327-717 GCF_000695765.1 Mesitornis unicolor
AAACGGCCCCAAAACCCCCCAAAATACCCCAAATTCACCCCAAAAACACCCCAAATACCCCCAAAACACCCCAAAATCACCCCAAAATCAACCCAAATACCCCCAAAACACCTCGAATACCCTAAAACACCCCAAACACCCCCAAGTACCCCCAAAACACCCTCAAATCAGCCCAAAACACCCCCAAATACATCCAAAATAACCCCAAATACCCCCAAATCAACCCCAAACGCCCCCGAACACCCTAAAAACACCCCAAAATAACCCCAATTCACCCCAAAATCACCCCAAATACCCCCAAACGGCCCCAAAACAGCTCAAAATACCCCAAAATCACCCCCAAATACCCTCAAAGTCACCCCAAATCACTTCAAATCCCCCCAAAATACC
>NW_010156705.1:777-1088 GCF_000695765.1 Mesitornis unicolor
AAATCAACCCAAAACCCCCCAAAACACCCTCAACCCCCCCCAAACACCCTCAAGTACCCCCAAAATCACCTCAAATACCCCCAAACACCCCAAAACCACCCCAGAATACACTGAAACACCCCAAAGACCCCCAAACACCCCCAAATCACCCCAAACATCCCCAAATCACCCCAGAACATCCCCAAATCCCCCCCAAACACTGCAAAGACCCCCAAAACACCCCCAAATGCCCCCAAACACCCCAAAATCAACCCAAACACCCCAAATATCCCACAAACAGCCCCAAACCACCCCAAATATCCTCAAATACC
>NW_010156706.1:0-310 GCF_000695765.1 Mesitornis unicolor
AAATGGCCCCAAAATGGGCCATAATTGCCCCGAAATGGCTCAAAATGGCCCCAAAATGGTCTAAAATGGTCTAAAATGAACCCAAAATGGTCTAAAATAGCCCCAAAATGGACCCAAAATGGACCCAAAATGGTCTAAAATGGACCCAAAATGGTCTAAAATGGACCCAAAATGGGCCATGATTGCCCCCAAATGGCCCCAAAATGGCCCATAATTGCCCCAAAATGGGACAAAATTGCCCCAAAATGGCCCCAAAATTGACCTAAAATGGCCCCAAAATGGGCCATGATTGCCCCAAAATAGACCCAAA
>NW_010156706.1:385-846 GCF_000695765.1 Mesitornis unicolor
GTGACTTAAAATGGACCCAAAACGGGCCATAATTGCCTCAAATCGGCCCCAAAATGGTCTAAAATGGCCCCAAAATTGACCCAAAATGGACCCAAAATGGACCATGATTGCCCAAAAATGGCCTCAAAATGGGCCATAATTGCCCAAAAATGGACCCAAAATGGACCTAAAATGGACCCAAAATGGCCTAAAATGGCCCCAAAATGGTTGAAAATGGACCCAAAATGGGCCATAATTGCCCCAAAATGGTCTAAAATGGCCCCCAAATGGGCCAAAATGGCCCCAAAATGGTCTAAAATGGCCCCCAAATGCCCCACTCCCGGTTGCAGGTGCAGGACGTGGTCCCCATCAACAGCCACGACGCGGCCGGCACCTTCCTCCTGCTGGGCTGCAACAACGGCTCCATTTACTACGTGGGTGAGCACCCCCGGTTCCGGCTGTACCCACGACCCCCGGTTCCG
>NW_010156707.1:0-1050 GCF_000695765.1 Mesitornis unicolor
GGTCGCCAACCACCTCTTCATGGATTATGGGATCTTCACTGTGCTTACAGGCTGGTGGGCATAAATGGGATGCCAGCAGAGCTGAGCAGATGTGGTTTTTTTGGATTTCATTGGATTGAAGAAGAGGTCCTCGCCACAGGGCTGGCCTTGCCTCTGTTCCTCTCCTGCTGCAGCATGGTGCTTTTTGAAGGAGGATCCTGGAGGAGGGGACTTGGTGGGAGAAAACGCCTGGGGTAAGAGCAGCTGTATTTCTTCTTCATCACTGTTATAATTTTTTTAGCCTGATATGGCTGGCCAGGGGTAAAGTCCTTTTTTTCTGCATTTCTGCTCTCGGGTTCATTCCCCGGTTGCTGACTCGCGATGTGACGCTGGCTGGGCCGTTTTACTTTCCCTTGCCCCTGCTTGTCCTTCTCTAAATGGGCACTGGTGTGGCAGAGCTTATCGGCAGTGTTGTGAAACCCTCAGGTCATCATTTGAGAGGAACAAGGTAGGGGTTGTGGGCAGCAGTGTGGGCTCAGACACAGCATCATGTATCTGTGGGATGAGCAGGGTAGGTGTGTTGCACAGCAGGGAGGAAACGTATAATAATGATAATGGAAAATTATTATAAATTATTAATCAAAAAGCTGCTTTTTGCAGGATGGTGGGTGAATTTGCAGTGAGTCCTTTTCCTCCCTTCAATGAATTTTGTCTGTTCTGTTGTACCCACCTGGTTATAGGATGGAGTAGCCTCTCCTGCTCTCCTCACCCTGCTCCCTGCAGGCACCAGCACAAGCATTTTTCTTGGTCTCAGCAACCTCTTCAGGACACTGAGTGATTCTGAGGCTGTATCAACCGCGAGCAAGAATAGCACAGCCATCTATCGTTGCACAGTGTTTCTGACTACTAAAATGGACATCCAGCTTCTGCTGTTTCTCTCTAAGCAGATAAGGGCTGAGGGAGAGATACCAAGAGCTCTGCATAAATAAAGATCTTCCAAGAGATGGTCTGTGAGCAGTGCAGCACCCCAAACCTTTCATTGGCGCTGTGATGGAGATCCTGACTGCAAAG
>NW_010156708.1:0-219 GCF_000695765.1 Mesitornis unicolor
TGTCCATGATCCATGACCCAGGGTGAGCTGGTCAGAGTGGCCCCCCTGCCTTTCCTTGCACTCAGTGGGGCCCTACTGTGCAGGCCAGGCAGGGACTTTGCAGCCATACAGACCCCCAGGATTACTGTGAGGGCTGGGCAGAAGCTCTGGAGCCATTCAGGATCAATCCCAGGATCACTGTGCAGGACAGGCAGGGGCTCTGGAGGCGTTTAGACCCCC
>NW_010156709.1:0-50247 GCF_000695765.1 Mesitornis unicolor
GATGGAACACCTTATCCTTGGTGCCATCTCTCTTACCCATGTATAATAAGTAGAAGGCTATTTTATATTAGCCACCTCTTAGAAAATGTCTGTCCATATGGAAAGTGGAAATTGTTACCTTCTTGTGTACGTACATGAAGCATTCCTTCTCTCCCCTAATTTTGCCAGCTCCCTGCAATATTCAGAGAGTAAAATCACTCTATTCACGCACCAGCTTCTGGAGAAGCTGTTCTCTGAAGCAGGAATCCTGAGAGTTTGGGTCTTTCAGCTGTGTCAGAGCCTTTTTAATTGAATCATTCCTCCTCTCATAGCTTGGGAGGATTGAATAGCAAAGAGGATTGAATAATTGGGGAAGATGACCTAATGAATTAGGAGGAAGTGGACTATATGAATACACTGAGCATGAAAGTGAGAATGAATAGGAAATGGAAGGGGGTGGGATGTCAAAGATAATGCTACATTGCCAATGCATTATTTTTCGTTAATATTTTTGCCTTATATTCTCAGTCCCTGCAGTCAAATGGTTACCTGATATCTCTACTTTTGTTTTTCAAAGAAAGGTTCTAGTGCTTGTGGTTGCTGTGAGTGTGACTGAAGGATGAGAAATACAAGGCAGATACAAGAAGATATAACTTCTTATTATCTAAAGAAATGTGCATGTTTTACAGTGTCTGACTCATACTTCTAGTACTTGATGCTGGCAATACTGCTTGGGTATAGATTTTCTAGGGAGTTAAAGTTATCCTTAGCGGTACTATTAATGCTGACTGCTGTGCCACAAACTCCTTCATCAGCATTGTGTTACGCTGCAGTTTGAAAGGCGTTGTGTCTCTGCTGACACATTTGTATGAGTGGAGAGGTAAACTGATGATTGTGAAGTATTCCTCTGGTCAGGTATCTATCTCAAAGAAAGGAATTCTGAATGATAAAATTTCAGTAACATGTTTCTTTTGGTGCACTAATGCAGAAAAACTGCTTTATATTGATGATAGCAGAAATTGTCATAGAAGCCTAAGTAAGTGGAAGTTGTCTCTTCTGGAGACTTTGGAGGTGGTTCGTTTCTGCTGTAGATGACCTTAGGAGAGAACCTGTGAAAGCAGTTATGGATAGGGCTGTCAGGAAGAAATATATCTTAGGAGGCAGATTCTGTGATAGTTTTGCAGAAGTGGAATTGGGGAGGGTCTGTGTCAGTAAGGCACTATAGTTTTCTTTGAAGAAGAAGAAAAGAGAGAGGATAAGCTTGCTGGATTTCTGTGACTGGGTTTACTGGGTTTTCTCAGACTGAAACCTCTGTGTGTGTGCACATGCTCAGCAATGCATGTAGACACTTTGAAGCACTGGTACATACTTGAGAATCCCATGTGTGCTGGACAGAGATCTTGTACAAAAGCACTCGGTGTTGTATGTTCCTGTTCAGACACATTGTATTAACTATGCATGTCCTGAATACTTGGAAGAATCTTGTCCTTTTCTTCCTAATCAGGACAAAGCAGAGATGTCCAGGGAAACACAAGTTGAGGACAAACCCAAGGTTTGCAGGTACAGAAATTCCTCTGGTTTTGCCATCATGAAACATCACCCATAATTGTGCTGAGGATGAGCTCAGGCCAGGATTAACCTTGGAGAGATGGCAGGCTGCAACTCACTGAGTGTCTTTTTAAGACACATCCTTTTGCATGTTGTAGAGCCACCAGAAATGGGAAAAAAAAAAAGTGTTTCAAAGCTCCTCCTAAGTGTGCCCTGGTTCAGAATAATGCCAGCAGACGACAATACCTGTAGTCTAATACAGTATGTAAGATAGTGAAGCTATTTGTAGACAAAGGCTAAATGGAGACTTACCAATTGTTGCAAAAATGGGGAAATAAATCCGGTCTTGTGAGGCCAGCACCGAATATGCGACAGATGCAAGTCAGGAAACAAATAGTAATCGTTTATTTACAGCAACATTTACAGGTTCTTTTGGATTGCCAGTGATAAATTGAAAAGCCACAGGTACGCTAAAGGTTGTATAACTAATATAATACCAGCAACAACACACTATGAAACACAAACACTAACAACAACAACAACAGCAACAACTTGCCTACAGTAAGCCCAGCCGCTTGGCACTTAAACAAGCCCGTCCGAATAGAAATACAGTTGACCAAAACCAAGAATACACTCAGGGAAACCTAGAAATGCACCTGAGGAGAAATATCAAATACACTCAGGGAGTATACACCTGAGGAGAAAATATAAAATACACTCAGGGAAAATACACCTGAGGAGGAAAATATATCACTGAGCGTTAGCTGAGGTAAATAATCTTACCCACAAGGTGAACCGAGTGGTGGGAATGGAGAGGGAGCGAATTTGTCAATCCGTCCAGTCGTCGGTATGGTTCCAAGTTCATCCTGACCCCGTACGTAAGAGCTCCCACATAAGTTACCTTGGCCAGCATTCTGACCAAGGGGGAAGGCTCTCATTGCTCCATGGCTGGAGAAGTAACTCCCCCTTTCTAGCATGAATCTTAGGGGTTTTATTCCCTGATGTATGTGACAGCAGGCAGGAGGATACCTGAGTGGATTAGACCACCTGGGGTGTTTGTCTTTAGCAGTGTTTCCACTTATCTTTAGTTATTACTCAAATTTCTGCATTACATCACTTGGCGCATACATTCGGGTGGGGATGATTATAGACAATCTTATCACTTATGTTAATGTCACAAAGTCCGTTAATTCACACCTGCATGGGTAGAGGTAATGGCTCCTTTTGTTTGGGGCAGAAAGTAATGGGGGACTGGGACCACGAGGCTTCTGCCTCCTCTCACACTCCTCCAGGCATCCAGATAACACCAGATATAGATCTAATGGTGGTTGCCACCTTGCCCAATGCTTGCCACCTCACCTAGTGCTGAGTTTCATGCTTCCAGGCATGCAGCTACATGGTGTACATGACTTGGACTTTGTGACTAACTTTTGCTCTTTCTCTACACCAATATGAAGCATGGAAGGGATACACAAAGAGAAGATAAAATTGCTAGAGTAACAGATGTAATCTTAATTTCTTATCTTGTGAAGGAGGAATACCTGAAAGAAAAAGATAGCAGAGGAGAAAAAGGAACAAAGGTAAATAAGAAACTGAAGAGAATTTATTTTATTCTGTTTCTCCATGATAATAGAAAAAAAGGTTAGAAGAATGAAGTTGGCCAAAATGAAGATCCACTTAACATTTACTTAAACACTGAAGGAAAAATTAAGAAGTCAGGAGAGGAAATGAAACCTACGGTAGTTACATTACTGAAATGGTAGCTGGCTGCTGAAATCTGGCTGCTGCTGTCCTGCTGTGTTATCATGCATCTGTGCTTGTGTTTCCCCTTCCTTTCTGTCGTGTTTATCTGCAGAAACTGCAAACCCCTCTTGCTCTTAGTCTTGATGTGGTTTAGGAGTTTTCACAGCAAGGTCCTGAGCTTATTATAACCCTTCTGCTTCCTCCTCTTTCTCTGTGCTGCCTCAGTGCCTGGTATTGCTATTAATCCCCTTAATTGGTGCCACACGTTCAGAAAAATTGTTTTCTCCTCCCTTCTCCCCTGCTTAGTGTGGCAGTTCAGAGCACTGACAAGTCTCCAGGCTTCAGTGCAGTCCATGTGAGCATGTTGTGTTCCCACAGGAAGCCCTGCTGCAGGTGATGAGGCCCTGATTTACAAGAGGAGGGCCTTCACTCGAACAGGCAGGTTTAGTCTAACATGAAATTAAGAGTGATCAAATAATCAGGAAGCTTTAATTGGGCAATTAGGGTTGGGAAGTTACTTTGCTGTGTCGGCAACAAACAGAAACATACACCAGTGATTTGCAGGCGTTGTTTTTTTAAATAAAAAGAATTTGAAAATAAGATTAACTAAGATTTGACTAACTAAAAAGAGTTCTACAAACCCATAACCTGTCACATCTTCTGAAATTACCCAGATCTCAGCTTCTAGAAATGAAATGATTCTTAGTTGCCTAAGCCATTGGATTCTTGACGGTAGAAGTGTCTGATGAGAAGTGATAGACCTAACTACAGTTCTAGGTACAATTTAATTATCTGTCCTTAAAATTTACCATTGCTACCCGTTTAAAGTTTTCAGTTATTAGTACAGTAGTACTTATTTAAATATCCACTTAAGGCTCTAGCTTTCTTGTAAAATATACTCCTCTAGTCCTTTGTTTGATACCCTAAGCCAGAGGACAGTTTGGGGATGTGGGTCATGTGGGTCATGTAGATGACGTGTGGGTCATGTAGATAACGTGTGGGTCATGTCCCGGGTTGGTTAGAGAGGGCATGCTGACTAGATCTGAGGTGACAGTTTACATGGAAGAGATAGTCAAAGTGCAAATGGCAGTTTTTAGAAATATACCAATTTTGTGTATGTGTTGAAGTTACATTGTTTGGGCTAGAAAGTGATTTTAATAAGTTGAGCCATATGATGTAATTATTAAAACTTATGTTTTTGATTACTTCTTTTAAAGCCATTTTTTCTGCTGTTTTTTCTCTTGGAAAAATATTTATTCATTCGCTTGTATTTTTCGTACACAGAGACCAATATTAATATTTTTTTCTTATTTCATACTTATACTTTGTGTAATGCAAAAATGGCTTTAATATTGCAATCATGTATGTAATTTAGCTAATCTGTAACATATAGAGTGGAAAGTGTATCCTGCTTATGTAAGCTGATATTTATTTAGCTGTCCCCATTATCTCAGACCTACTTTATTTGTGGGCATGATATGATAAGTGTCAGCCTTAAGCCTGTGCAGCCAATGCATTTGTCCTCCCAGAGGCCAAACAGAAGTGTCCAACATCCTCTCATTTCAGAGACTTTTTCAGCTCAGTATTGATATAGTTTTCAGTTTTCAACTGCTCTTAAAAGCTAGTGTGAGAGAAGTTTTTCACATTACTTAGGTGAGGATTCCGTAAGGAGTTGTGCTTGTAAGTAGCTTTTTAATGGAACAAATAATGAGTAATCCATGCAACAAATCATTCAGGTAAGCTGTATACATGCTTCAGCTTTTTCCAGTAGCATTACATATGAATCTACATTTGAGTCACATTTTTGGCCGTAAGTACTGGCATTATACTGAAAGGTACAAAAGAAAGAGATCCAGAATTATGATTAACAGTAGTTAGGTAGCTTGTAGTTTAGATTAAGTCTCCATATATGATATTTTGTGTCTGTCATCAGGATGCAAGGTGTGCTACCTTAAATTCCTTCATAATGATATTGATGGGCAGATGTGAGTTGGATGTGATTTATAGCCATCATTTCTGGAAGATAGGGATTGACAGCAATCTACAACTTAAGGCTGGGTAGAAGTATTTTGTTCTTTTTTAATTCTTGTTGAAAAATGCAGCTCCTTAAAACCCTTAAGTTTGATAAATTTAAATGTTTGGTTCAAGCAACCTGTAGCTGTATCTGTGGGAAAGGGGAATGCTTTTTATGCCTCCCACCAGCTGGATTTTTGTATTTGATCCAGTACTTGGGCATTATTTTTGTATTTTATACAAAAACTGTTCAAAGAATTCAAGTTGAAAGGCAAGCTGAATGTAACAGAACATGTTTTTAAAGGTCTGTGTGATTACTGCAATATATGTAAGTGAACCACAGTAAGTTTGTATGAGCTATTATAAACCTAACTTTCAAGTGTTTGTGATATTTTGTTTGTTATGTGCTGCTGCAGTCCAGGGATAGTTACAGCCTCAGCTTGAAGTGGACTCTGTAGTGTCAGTGCAGCTGTATAGCACTGAGTGTTTAGAAATATGAATTTGGCATTGGACAATCTCTTCTATTAAGCATGTGCCTGGCTATAGTCCATCTAATATTTGTCATATATTGTCAACAGAGTTTGATGTTTTCCTTTGTGGACTACAACAGACACATTGTTCTTTCACATCTGGTAATCTGTTGTCTTTCGCTGAAGGGTAATTTTCTGGGGTGCCCTTTTCTGGGCATGATTACAGGGCATCCAGCCTCTGAGGAGGAAGTATCTTGTCGGAAGCAAGTCTTTCAGTGACTTTCTGTGCAGAAGTTGCATGGGGATCTGTTCTTCCTCGTGGTGCTCCAGAGGCAGGGACATGCTTTGCAATATATCAAGTCTGGAAGGCGTGGGAGTAGGGTTAGAGGCTTCTGTCTCTTCTGATGGTGATCAGATCTCTCTTAATTTATAACATCACCTGTGCAAATGCAATTATGCACTGGTTAAAGGCATTTTTTGGCGCTCTGATTCCAGCAGCCAAACCTGGGTGAAAAAAAAGTCATTCAAATTGCAGTTCCACACAAGATGTTGTGATTTGGCATAGGGAATTGATGTTTGGATGAAAATAACTTGAATAATGCAAGACTGTCCTGATACAAGTCTTTAAATTGAATTTTTGACATTACATCCTCTAGGATTAAAATAAAATATGGTATTTCGTAAATGAACAAAGCTAAATATTACTAAGTTATCAGTGCTGTTCTTAATATGACTGCCATTTTCTGTCTTTATGCCTTTTAAGGAATATGGTGGTGCCTTTTTCTGGGTATATTTCAAGATGTGCAAAAGGAATGTAATAGGTAATCCTTCCTATATGTAGTTAAATCAATTATCTGCTGAAAAAGTCCATTATCATTATATTGCATTTTAATCTGCTGCCTGCAAAAAGAAAAAGGTACCCTATTGTGATAGAAATTGTCCAGATATATTGCAAACTGGAGCTTCTGCCCAATGAATTTTGAATCTTATTTCAAGGCAGCACAAAGCCAGTAGATGAGGCAAGCAAGTAAATGTGTGGAGGGGATCTTGGAGGAACAGTAGTATGAGCGTGCATTTTTTGGGAGGTAAGCTTAGTGCCTGCTTTGCAAGTATAGGTTTTGCTTTGTAGGAGCAGTCAGTTGGGCAGCTTGTTCACCTTCAGTAGCCTCTCTATTCTCCCAAGTTCAGACCTCAGCCTTGCCAGGTCTGTGTGTATTCACACCTTGACACTGAAGGGCCTGCTTTTCAGGAGAGGGATGGACAGCAGCCTGGGGGTTGTTCTACAAGTCTAGGCCATTCTTAGATGGAGACAGAGGCAGTGACTGTAGCTTCTCGGGGCTCAGGCAGAGCAATGAACCTGGTAGTGCTTGTAAGAAGCAGTTTGAGAATGCCGGATGTAGCTGGAGATGTGTAGACTGTTGGTAGCTCAGCGCTCAGTGTTAACATTTCCTTTCCCTAGCAGTTTTGCCTACTGTGTCTCATATCTGATTTTTTTGTGGTTCATGTTGCCCTCTAACCCTGAATACTTCAAGCCTGCACTGTTTAGGTCAATATGGACACCTGCATGTCATCTTCCCTATATACGCCTAGTCGTCACTTTGTTTGACTATGAAGGGACTTTGAGCAGCAGAAGTATCTATTTTAATTTAACTTGAAATAAAGAGATTATATGTCAAGGCAGAGCATGTTAGAAATCTGTCAGAACTTAGAAAATAATATTAAGAAAAAAAGGTATCATTAAAGCAGTTTCTCTGTCATCTTGCTTGCTGATGGGGAAAATCATACAAGTAATTTTGGCTTAACTGTTGGATGATAAAAATGCGTGTGGAAGCAATAACAAGTGGATTTTATTTCCAACTGAACTGGAGTTATTAATGTGTCTTCCCAGTTGGGACTGAAGATAGATTCAGGTACAATGATATCCAAGAGAAATAAAGTAGTTGCCAGTATCATGTGGTAGCATGTAATAGATACACAAAATGCTGGAAGATCCCCTAGAGTATAGAAAAAAAAATGGTCAATATTGTTTGTTTTTTTAAAATTAGTTAACATTTAGCTACTTACTATAATATTCAGGCATTTATACTCAAATTTTATTGTTATATCCATGGGCTTCTGCAAAAGATTCCAATATTCTTGCATTTAAAGAGACTAATTCTTTTCATTCTGATTTTGTTGTGGGTTTTGCTTTTTTTTTTCTTTTTTTTTAATGGCAAAGTCCAAATGTATATATAATTAAACAAAAACTTCATCTACCCCTAAATGAACACTGGTTAAAATAACTGCTAATATGAGAGTGCTACTTGTAATAGTAAATGAGCAGATTTTTTCATTTCTACTTGCAGTTAGAAAAGCACCGAGCTGCATCAAACCAAACATGACTCTGTGTTCTCAAAGGCATTTAAGAGCTATCGGGTATCTGCTTGCAAATGGTCTGCAAGGGCTTTGGTGATTATTCTGACAAGATACTGTGCATCTTGTGTTACCTGTGAAAGGCAAATCAGTGTGACCTTTTCTGCTTGCGGGGGGGGGGGGGGGGGGAGGGCAAAAGGATACAAGGAGCTTTAAGTCAATCAAGCAACTGTTTATATGTGAAATAACCTTTTGTCTTCTTAAAATGCTCTATGAAAGCTACTCTATAAAAGTTTCAGCCACCCTTGCAGTATATAAATTCTGCAGATATAAAAGAAACCTTTGTATTTTGCTGTGGTGAAAGTGAATTTCCAGGTTTTTCTATGGCAACAAATTCTGACCTTTCCAGTTCAGAAATCTCTGTTGTATTGGTGCATATTAAACATTTAGTTCTATTTAAAAAACTGATTACAACATTGATATGAAGCCTTACGAGACCAAGTCAATCTCTCACAGGTAAATAAAAGGAAATTAAGATGCATATCTGAATAGATATTCATCTATTCAAAGTGTATGAATAAAACTTGTAATTAGACTGAGTATTATCAATTGTTTAGCTGCTGTACTAAAGGAACACCTCCAAATGACATGATTTAAGTAAATTCTGACAATCAGGGAGCATCTGTTAAGTTCATTGCAATTTGTTTAGTGATCATTACTTGAGCAAATTTAAGGTTAATTTATGCAGACAGATAAAGTCAGGATAATTAAATCTATGTTAGAACTTCCCTACCCTGGACTCTGGTAATTTACATCCTCCATTTTTGTCACTGTAATTGCTGGTTATTATTTGAACTTCCTTGTCAATAGTTTAAAAATTCTGGATCGATATTAAAAAAAATATGAAATAAATTTTTATAGTTATTTTAGTGCATGGAACTTACACAGAATGGACATGCTCTGGACAGCAAAACTTTTTAAAACATCATCTCATATTTATATATAAACTTGAGTAAATGTAACATTGTAGCAATGTGTTGTGGTTTAACCTGGCAAACATCTAAACACAGTTTAGATCGCACATACAGTTTGCTTGCTCAACTGACCTGACTCCCCAGTGGGATGGGGTAGAGAATTGGGAAGGTAAAAAGAAAGAACTTGTCAGTTGAGATAAAGAGTATTTAATAACTAGAACAAGCCAAACTTAAATAATAATAATAATGCCAATTAATTGTAACAAGAATAGGAACAATGATAATAAAGCAATCAAAGTTATATTCGGCTCACAAACAGCAGCCGCTGGCCATGTGCCAACAAAAATGGAGAGGAAGGGGTAAGCCTCAGGAAGCGAGATGGGCCTCCATCACCGAGGAGAAGGGAAGGGATTGAAGGGTCCTAAGAAGGAGGAAAGGCTGAAGGTTTGAGGGGTCATCTCCTGCAAGCTCCCCAATTTACAGTGAGTAGGATGTTTATGGGATAGGATAAATCTTTATTTGCCAACTTAGATCAGACCTGGGTCACCCGTCCTGGATAACCTATCCCAGAGACTCCTGGGCCCTTGCTTTCCCTCTCCCTTTCTTTTGCTCGGAGAGAAGAAAAATAGAAGAAACTGTAACCACAGGTGCAGGCAAAACCTTGAAAAATGAAATTATCTGCCAGTGAAAATGAAAACAAAACACCAATAAACCTTACCAGCTTCATAAAGAAAAAACTTCATCCCAGCCAAAGCTCCAATATTAACTTGTGTTCATTTAAAGGGAACACTGCTGAAATACTAAAAGGGAATTCTACAATTCAGTCTTAGCAAAACCAGAAGACAATGCAACATTAGTTGTATTCTTTTTCCTCAGGTGAAGTAATATTGATTTGCCTTTTACAGATAATGCAAGAGCTGCAGTGCCTTGTTTCAGAAGCTCTCAAAGCAGAGTGCCTGCTAATGGATACCTGATAGCTCTGAGACTTAAGTTTTCCACAGACTTGGGCTTGACTGTCTGCAACTTCATCATGTCTGTTATCCTGTGGTTTGTATGTAACGTGTTAGTTGTATCTGCTGGTGAAACCTGTGGGAGACATCCGAGTGGTGGTTTCCAGAGGCAAACTTTGTGGAATCAGCATCAGGCCAAGGCTCTATTGAAAATAAGACTTGGATGTCTGAATGGGAATTGTGTAAAATAAAGAGATTCACTAATGTTCATACTTCTGTGATTGCAGTTACGGGATTTCTCAAGACCCCCTTTTTAAAGAAGGGCAACAAAGCAAAAATCATTGAGGGTGTGATCCAAGGAATGATGTGCATTTAGTTACAAGCCAAATTGCTGTAATTTCGGTGGACTCTGGCATTTGTTAGTCGCACTGTTAGGTCCAAACACTGCATGGTTAGTAATATGTGTCTCAAAATAGTGATTCAGAAACCCCACATACTAAGCAAGAACTCACCCATAGTAATAAATGACAAAGCACAAAGCAACGTCTGAAATACTAGCTGTTTCTAGAGTGTCAAGCTGGAGTTACTGTGCAGTGTTACAGAGATCACAGTTCCCTGTTTTCTCTTCAAGTGTGGCTAGAAGTGAATCAGCTTTCTGCAGTGTCAAAGGACTGTGTCTGTATTTTATCTAAATGCTATTTAATACTAGCCACTGGGTTGTCAAATCATGCTCCCTCTTGTTTCTACCCGAATTATCTGTCTGCCTGTCTATCTGTCTATCTTACTATGCAGTAGCATAAGTTTAGCAGGCATCTTAGATGGTTTATGTCCTGTGACATGGCATAGTCTTGAGTTTAAGGCAGTATCCTGTGTGGTGAGGGTTGTGGGTTCGAATTTTCTCAGGCTCATGGTAGCCTTATACTCTGTCTAGGTTCCAGTATCCTGAAAGAGAACCAGAGCAGGTATGCAGCTGGCAGGTACTGGCTTTACTATATTTGTGAGGGGTCTAATATTGGTCACTCATTAGGTGTGGTCAGAGAACAGTGACCCCATCAGACTCTTAGGAGTCTTGGGGCCAGTTTGTGTCATCTTCATCAGGTCTTGCAGGATCTGAAAGACTTGTTGCTGGGAGAGTTCTGTGATTTTCTTAGGAGTCTCTTGTAGATCCTGTCATCTTCTCTAGCACTTGAATTACTTATCTCCACAACTGTTTACATTGAAAGACTATTACATGGACAGATGATCCCAGAATGACCTTATAAAACCAATATTCTAAATTCTTTTTTTTGTGTTATCTTTAAATGTGAATTTAAACATGGTAAATGTGTTTTGTAAATCTTTAAAAATTATAATCTTTTATGATGAACTCTCTCTAACTAATCTATATGAATCCAATTCAGAAACCTAAAATCAAATGTCATTATCACCTCTTTCCTCTTATAAATCGAGGCTGCTTGCCACAACTTTGTATGCAACAGAGATATGGATTTTGTTCATGTTAACCTTATGTTCACAGGAACTTCGCACCTGCAATCTCATGCACATCTGACATTGCCTATTCACAGTTGCTATTTCTATTATACTTCATAGCATTTTGCCTTGTATATCACATTATATTTGCATGTGAAAGCACCATCCAAAACCTTAATTAGAGAAGGGTAAACCCTTCACCAGATTGTTTGGTGGTGTGGGGGTTTTTTTGGTGTGTTTTTATTTATTTTTTTATTTTTTAAGAGCACTCGGTCCACTCTGGAAGATTGGTGTCTGCAGTCTTTCTAAAATGCACTGATCAAGGTTTGCATCTTGGATTTAAAATGAGGTCAGAAGAGATGGTCACAGAATCCGTCTTCTAGTCTCTTGCTCAGAGACTGTGAGATCTTGTTTTCAGTATCCTGTTCAGCCTGCAGGGATTAGATTTACATCTCCTACTGCCCTGCAGGTGAGTGTCAGCAGGCTGTAGCAAAGCTATTCAAGCAGCTATCTTGGAAAAGTAATCTTCGATTCCCTCTGACTGGCTTTGTCTGATCCTGAAGTTTTTTTGATAAAATGGGTACAAAGGTTCACTTACCATTTATGTACCTGGAGTATTTTCAAGTCAAACTGATGGTATCAATACTACAGGGAATGTCAAGATGCAATTTTATTTTAGGGTAACGTCTGTAACTCTCAGTTTAGATACTGAAATCTTTTACAGCCCCATAATGTTCCTAGTACAATCATGCATAACCTCACAATCCTTGAATTGATTATTTGAATTCTGTTAATAAAACATTTTAGTTTAATTTTAACTGATTGAACTGAAAATCAAACAGATTCACTCATACTCTTTTGTAATAAGCTGTGCTTTAAAAAACAATTCCATTAGATTAAAACCATCCATTAGATTGTGCTCATACTTTAAAAGTAAATTTATTATAAGGGACCTCATTAAAGAAAGTGGATATTTAAATGGAAAGAAACATTATTTTTAACTTAAATTTATGTCCAGTGTATGGTTCTAGTATCTTCATTCATTCAGTAATTTCAAAGCTGTTTGTATAGTAAAGCCACCATCTAAGTAGCACTATGCAAGTGATAGAGTCTGAACTTCAGTCCAAGGCCCAAACTGGGTGATAGGCTCAAAATGGCCCAGAAGGTCTGATGTGTTATGCTGAAATCTGTACTGTGGTTGTTCCAATAAAACTAGATTTTCTAGAACTGCCAATTACTTTACTTAAATACTGGAAATTTCTGCATGTGTGTGTTATATATAGACACCCTTACACCTATGAGAGACTACTGGCCAGATTCAATGTTTTAAAGCCTTAGATCTGTGACCTTGGAGCTGTTACAAACTTTTATATTTATGTTAATATTCTTATGCTAAATATATAATTGCTGGTTTGGTTCTGTTGTTTTGTTGTCTCCTTTGCTCATGTGTGAGATCAGTCTCCAAAGTCTTCCTCACGCCTGCTGGTAAGTTATCCTCTGGATAAATGAGCATTTGGTGATGACAGTGTACCTGCTATGCTGAAACCAATGAGTAAGCAAAGCTGCATGACCGAGTTGAGTGAAGGGTCAAGGATTTGGAAACGTGTGTCCATAGCTTACCCGTGAGTCCTGAGTCTGCTTTTCTTTCCTTATCTCCTGCTGTGTGGGTGAATGGAAAACAGATCCCAGTGGGAAATTCTGCTAGTGGTACATGCTGTTAAATTACTTCTTCCAGAAGTCACTGTTGGGAAGAGCTCTGCTCCTTGCCGATGTTCTGCCTTGGGTGCCATGGTTTTGGATGCTGTTAGTAGCTTTTAAAATAGAAGTGTAAAAAACAAAAACAAAAACCAAAAACCAACCCAACCACCCCCCCCCCAAAAAAAAAAACCAACCCAAACAACAACAACCATTAACTGTTGACATATAAATGTCATGTTGTCATTTTTTTTCCTCTGCCCCAATACTGCTATCCACAAGGCAAGTTGACTGTGTACAGTATCAGGCCTTCAAATCTGACTACTTGCCACCAATTTTTGTTATACAGCTGGCAAAGTTTTGACAGGCTTTTAAAAGGATGAAATATGAAGTGGAGAAAATTTAGAATTTTCCTTTTGAATGTCAATTTTTCATGTATATGAAGAGCTATTTTGTTATATATAAGTAATATGAATTTGTCTGGCTCACATGGACAATTCATGGACTATGTGCATTTTGAACTTCTAAGATACATCACAGACTGTATTATCAGATTTATGATAATGTGATTTTACAGCAAACAAATGTCTTTTAGAAACATAAGGAATTAATGCTTTTATGTTTTTAGTAAAGCTTACATTGCATATTATGAGTATGTAATATGTGTCCGCATTAATGTGATTTACCATTTACCTCAGTTGTCCAGTCATTACAATGATACTAAATGTATTCTCTTGAATACATGCAAAACTCTGGAAAATCCTTTTCACTCTTTATTACTTGTGTACCCATAATGATAATAAAAAGGAATATATTCAGTGTTTCCAGCTATATATGTTTTGTCCCCATATATATGTATTTTTTCTGCATTAGACCAGAAATCTATTCCTATAAGGAATTTAGGTTAATGTATCTAAGCCCTGTTTTTACGTTAGTTATTTCAGATTGCTTGGTTTGCTTTCACTGACCATTTTCTGAGTTAGCCTGATACTTTCAGTATTAGTGAAATACAATACTGGGAAATTCAGCAGTGCTGAAACTCTTGGTGTTAGAAAATAGTTTTACTTACACTGTGATTTTATCTGGAATGTAGCTGAGCCCTAAGTTTTTTTGAATTTGACTTGTCCTCTTCCAATTGCTTGCGTTCCTAGCAGCATTTTGGCAGCTGACCTAAACTAGATATTCATGCGAGCAATCAAAAGCAGTGACTCTCTAGCACAAGCTTATTAGCTTCGTGCTGCCTTTAGATGCTTTGTGACTATCTACAAAAATGTAGTCTTATTATTCACTTGTATGTGTACAATTACTCACTTTATGTGTACAATAGACAGAAGAGTAGTACAAGCCATGTGACATGAGGGAGTGAGGAGCACAGCACCAGGCTACTGAACTTGTGTCTCTGAAGAGTTTGGTGTTAAAATTGATTTGTCAGTGCTTTCTTTGAGGCTGTGGGCTGGTGGTACAACCACCTGTGCTCACTTTTTATTTTTGAGTGGAGGTAGAGTAGGCTCCTGAAAGGAAGGAAATGCTTGCAATTCTGCAATCACGAAGCAGTGATCTAATTCATCAAGGCATTTTGAGCATGCACCTAGCTTAATAATTATTTACTTCTCATGCATAAAAATACCTAAGCCTAAGTGCTTTGCTGAGTCATTCACTCAGTATACCAATAGCCTTCTCCTTCTGATCACCACTCATAAACATTTCATAACCATTACTATAGTTGTACTGTAATGGGTCTGGCTGGGATGGAGTTGATTTTTTTCAAAACAGCCCATATGAAGCTGTATTTCAGATATGTGACTAAAACAGTGTTGATTCACCAGTATTTCAGTTACTGCTGAGTGACATATGCATGGGGTCAAGGCCACCTTTGTTCTTCACTCAGCACACCTTCACATCTTTCACAGAGAGAAGGCTGCATCTTGGAGGGGACACAGCTGGGACAGCTAACCCAACCTGAGCAAAGAGATATTCCTTACCATATAATGCCATGCTCAGCAAAAAAGCTGGGGGTTAAATTTTCTGAAGTGCCATTGCCTGGGGACTGGCTGGGCAGTGGGAAGCGATGAGTAATTTTCTTGGTGTCATTTGTTTGTTTGTTGTTTTGTTTTGTTTTTCTCTTCACTTTGGTTATTAAACTGTCCTTATCTTGACCCATGAGTTTTTCTTGGTTTTGCTCTTCCCATTCTCTCCCCCATCCTGCCAGGGGTGGGAGTGAGAGAGCAGCTGGTGAATGCTTAGCTGCTAACTGAGGTCAACCCACCAGAGGTAACCCCAAAACCAGCTACTGCTTTAGTTCCTAGTATCACCCTCCCTCAGAAAAAAAATGTGTACCAAGTAGGTAGAAGCTAAGTCAGTGAGGTTTAAACTGGAAATATGTTGCAATTTTTTTAACCATTGCAGTAATGAATCATTGAACAGAGAGGAACAAGTTACTTCACCTTAGACCTTGCAATTGGAGTAAGATTACTTCAGCTGATCAGAGAAAGATCAGTTCTAGCCTGCTGAGGTAGCTTTTAGGAAAGGCAGTCATGTGCAATCAGTGTTGTTTTATGGTTGTAATTTAAGGAAATCAGTCCAGGTTGTAATAGTCTTTCCTAGCCTTTATCTATGAGTATCTCTTCAGATTTAAATCCTACAGACCTTTCAGAAAACCAGTAGTTTTCATTTTCTCTTGATTGAACTGTAAAGTGCTTCACCTTCAGGGTAGAATTTCCACTGGTTGATAGAGCGGGTGGAAACCAAGAAAGACTTCTGAATTACACTTGACGGAAACCTTACAGTGTTTCTGCCATAATGTGAATACTGTCGTTTGAGAAATCCTTGCTGAGTTTAGATAATGATACAGTAGGGATAATTTCACAAGCATGAGATTGTTATGCAGAGATACAGGACTGCTGAAAGAAGTGCAAGCTATCGTAGAAAATCATTGTGATTTGAAAACTGTGGGAGAAAACGTGATCAGTGTTGACATGCTTGGCATATCTGAGAGCATGTCTTTAGCCTTTTGTTCTTTTGCTGAGAAGTAGTTAACGTTTTAGAGTATCCTGGTGATTCAATGGGAAGAAAGAAAATCTTTCAGTAATAAAGCCTGAGAACAAAGGTGTTGGAAGCTATTTTGTGAACTCAGAAGTGTTATAATACATTTGGGACAATTATATTTGAAATATCAAGAATAGGATAAGAGAAAAATTCCTCAAAGGATGTATAACTGAAAAAATACAGCAACGAGTTCAGGTAGATATTTCACATTATGATGTGCATGGTGGGGTTGGACAAACTGTCATGAGCTCACCTATTTGAAGTTGTCCACCAGACGTCACCTGTGTAAAAGACTTTTGTTTCTGGATCACTAAGTAAGATCGATAATGCATATTTTGTCAACTGTTACATACATGCGTTGGATTTACATCAGATAAGGGTAGTTCATCCAACTTGGGGAACTGACTATGTGATTCGCGAAAGTTTTACAATGGAAAGAATATGTAGTTTCCATTCTGCTCTCCAGGGACTCCGTAAACATATGGTTAGTAACATAGCCCCAGAGACTGGTCTTCTGTTATTAAATTGGTACAGATATTTATTAGATTAACATTTTAAGGAGGACTGTTAGCTCTTCAATGATGCTTGTTTTCAGACTCCCCTTTATTATTCTCATTGTGTGAACCAGTAGTTCGCCACTTTTGTATATCAGAGCTTGATATCACTCTGATCTGAGATGTGAAAAAAGCAGTTTGAGACTTTGAATCGTAGTACTCTGAAAATGTCAGCACCACTCGTCCCATATTGTACATATTGTCTCTACCAGTGCTGCATTTAGGAGAATTTTGCTTGCATGTAATATCTGGGCCAGGATATTAGCTTTTTACTTTAATTGTATGTCCAAAGTAATTTCTATGTGGGGTGTGTTCCATGCTGTGCCTTGAAGTTTTGTGATATTAAATTTAGCTGCACAGCTACCTGAAATGATGGGAATGGCTAGTGTTGAGACTTTGAACAAACAAAGACTTGGTTCAAAAGTTTTTAGTCAGTTCCAGGTAAAAGTCCAGATGTTTTCACAAACAAGCTGAATAGGACTAATAATCCTATAGAGGTTTACTCTCAACTGTTTTTTTACCTTGGCTAATTTGAAACAACTAGTCTGCTGCAGGCATGTGAATTGTGTTTCTGTGGATATTTGCTTTGTGCTGAATAATTTGTTTCATAGGGAGATGTGGTGATAATTTCATGAATGCCTAAAATATGTTGAAGTCCATTTTTATTATAGTCTATAATGTGATTTTCTTCTTTTAATTCTGAATTGCTCAAGAAGATTTAAAGCCTAGCTATTTTCCGAACGAACAATGCTAGTATTTTTCCTTTATTTTCATTGAGAATAATCTTTTGTGGCAGAAGCAGTGATGTTTACCTTTCTGCTCTCATTTAAGAATTGCAGACTTTTATTTTAGCCAGTAAGAATAATGTTGAAATATACTTTTTCTTATTATTATTTCCTTGCTTTAATAATGCAGAAATCAAAAACAAATTCTAAGGAAAAAAATATGTCAATCACTACTTTAGTTTACTTTAGTAAACTTACTTTCCTTCCACAGATTTCAACTCAGTTTTATATCTTCTTCACTTACAACCTGTATGAAGCGATTAGCAAAACTGAATTTGGATGTCTGTCTGTCTTTTAAGTGTCCAACATCCATTGCAGTCAATGGGTATATAACTAATACAGTCGGTGGAGCCTGAAGAGCAGTTCTTCTTGTCCTAAGTGGCCATACACTGGCCAGTCAACTGGGAGCTCTCTAGGCTCCCATGACTTCTTCATTGACGAGACCATCACTGGCATGGATGTGAATACTGCTGTATTTAATTGTCTGAATTTGGAACTGCACCCCATCAAAACCTTGTAGTTTAAGCTAAGCCACCTATTCTCTTTGTTTGGTCAAGAGAGACCTCTTCTGAGGGCAATTCACTCTACCTACTTTAAACATCTAATTTATCATGAAATGAGAGCGTAATACAGCCAAAATCTGTGTGTGCTCTGCCATAGTCTGTAGAAGTCTATATAGTTAAAAATGAAACCTGTGATTGTCATGTAGTTACTGTTATCTATTACAGGACAAGATAGAATGTCTCTTAATTAACTTAATAACCTGATAGGTACGTTTAGACATAGCTAATTAGAGCTTTCTTGTAACTGGCCCGATGATTAATAGACTGTGAAGACTGTTTCATTTGTATTAAATGCATGGACAGTCACAAGGAAATTAAAATTTGAGCCTGCATTGAATAACTAATAGCGGACCTCAAGATAGCACAATAGTGAAAGATTATTCTCTTTATAAAGAATTAATATGTAAGCCGCTAATTTAGACATATTTTTTTTCAAGATCTTTTGCAACCTTATCAATATGTGCATGAGTTTCTCTCTTGGAAGCATCCACAGATAACTTTTGCAAGTTTCTTTGAAAACAGTCAGTCTTACATAGTTGAATAAAACTAGTCAATATAAAAGCATATGTAGATACCATTACAGAAAAAAGTAGAAATAATTGGTTTCATTTCTGGTTTGCACAGTGCAAGGTAAAATCCTTGGAGGAGTTAACTGCCAGTTTTTTGGAGCTTTTATCACCTTTCTGCCTGTTCTTTCCCATTCTGGTCAGGGCAGAACCTAATCAGGGGCAATGCAGTGGGGAAGCAGCAGAAACGAATGTGTTCACCCTAGTGCTCTGGTCTGTAGTAATCGTGGAAGTTCTTTCACTCCTGGTCTGTGCTGCAGTGTCTGTCGTGGGTGCACAGGGAATTAACAGCTACTTGGAGACCCAATCTGCCATGACTTTTTTTTTGTTGTTATTCTTATTTGAATTAGATGAAATTGAGAACAAGTAGAAGAAAACTTAAAAATTTGAGCTAGAAAGGCAAAATGTATAGTTAATATTTTAAAGAGACATATAAGTGTCTTGTATTTCTGTTTTCATGCGTAGTTGAAACTTACTTCATCAAAAAATTAAACTCATTTTCAGTGATCTTGTGCCATTTTTATTCTGCTGATAACGCAGAGGTGGCTTCATTAGGACTAGTTGATCTTTTTCCTTTTTTTTTTTCTTGTGAAACCTTGCCTACTTAGCACATTCCAAAAAGGATTTTATTTTTGTAACTTGTTGTACACTTTAGTTTTTCTTATTTAATAACTTCACTTTTGTCATCTTTTTTTTTATACATTTCAAGCTCATAAGAATATATTTAGGGTACCAAGTAGTATGTCTATTAAGATGCCATCTGAGCAACAGATAAGAGCATCAAGTAAACTTTGGATAATTTCATCAGAAGTTTAAGATAATTTTACTTGGAAATGGTGCTAAGATGAGAATACCCTTAATAGACATTCCTAATCTGTAATGTCTTTTCACCTTCAGTAAAGTGTATGTTTATACTTAAAAAAAAAAATGAGCCGAGTGCTCACTAAGTACAGTTACTGCCTGTGCAAAGTTTTTTTTTTCCTTTTTTTTTTGGGGAGATGATTTGGTTGGTGGGGTTTTTGGTGGGGTTTTTTTGTTTATCTTCCCATTCCCACCCCTCCACCCCATGGCATAGCCAAGCAACTGAACGAAGGCAGATAACAGATAACCTTGTAATTGCTAATTTGCTGGGTATGGTAGGAGTCTCAAAGGAAGCATGAACTTGAAGAGCAGAAATTGGGAGCTGAGCGGTTGGAGTTCGGTCCCTTGATGGACTGGGTGGCAGAATTTGGTAGGAGGGCAAAGGCAGTGAGGATAATGGAGTTGTGATCCTACTTCTGGGATCTCTGACAGCATGTGGTGCAGGAAGGAGATGACACCTCCTGCATATGAATTATACAAAGCATATGTCTTAAACTCTTATCACCGTTATTGTGATCACTGTTTGGGTTGGAGGTGTTTGTTGTAAATTCTGCAGAGTTTGGGAACCCAGCTGTGGTAACTTGGAGACCATTTTCACACCTTACTTGGAGCAGCTTTAGAAGCAAATCGCCAAGAGCTTCTTCACTCCCCTTTTGCAATGGCATGCTTGTAAAGAGCTGTCCCCTCCTTGAATGGCAGGCTTTGTAATCTGTGTCATCTTTGTGTTGCCTTGAAGTTGTATTTACTTTTAATGACACCTCTGAAAGTGCTTGAGGCAAATCAGTTTGAGGCTTATTACACAAATAAGTAGTATTTTTTGAACTGCATGCTATTTTCCATTTATAAGGCTTCCAGCAATGTTATTTCTTTTTTTTGATTTAGATGTACAGAATTGGTACAGCACTTTTGTTACTGTGGGTAGATAAAAGTAGCCTGTATCTGTAGTTCTTTTAACTTTTCTGTTTGCTGTCACAGAATAGAACTGATTATGCTCTGGGACAGCACAGATCTCTATATCACTCAGACCTTATTATCGAAATGTTAACAGTAGATAAAAAAAGAGGTCCTTTTGAATAGGAGCTAATTTCACATCACCTCAGAATAGTGTTTGTTGGTTTTTTTTTTACTCTGTGCAATTGTGTTCTTTAGTTTTATTGCTACGTCTCAGAATAAGGTAAAGAAGCCAATATTCAGTTTCATTGTGTTAGGTCTGTTTCTGTTAGTTAAACATAATTTCTTCCTGTGACAAGCAAGTCAGTGATGGCAACAGTTAAGTAGCATTTGTCTTACAGTGACTTGTAGGCATTCTAACATTTTTCATCTCCATATTATCTTTCTTAAAGCTACATTAATTTTGTAATGTATTAATAGATTGCCACCCATGCATGTCTTTAAAAAATTAGTAGTATCAATGCATGTATCTCAGTTCTTATCACCTTTTTGTTTTTACTAATCTAAGACAAAAAAATCACTTTCAAACCATGATTCAGAGAAATGGTTTAAATTACAAGTCAGCTGTTACAGATTGACACTTTTTTTTCTTTGGTTTTAGAATCCTCTGCAGTGGAATTCCTACAGCTATTGTGGTCCATTACAAGCACAAGATTACATCTTTCCACTTGTCGCTAATTGTGCATTTTGGCAGGGAAAAAAAGGAAGATTTCCTGTTAGAGTGTTGCCAAGCAACCAGAATACGGATTACTCCAATTTCTGGATTTTTCTTGTATGATGTGTATCAGAAGGTTTCTGCTACCTTGGTGAGAGACAGTCTAGATGAAGTTACGCTCCATAGCTTTACCATTGCTAAGTTTAGTAAGTAGCTTAATTTCTCCCTGTGGAGTTCCCTTTCAAAACCAAAGGCATTTTTCCCCCTCCCCCCCCCAAAAAAAAAAAATCATGTCACAGATGATCATGTCTTCACAATACATGAGATTGAACATTCTTTCTCCTTTTTATTTTCTGAAGTTAAATTTTTGTTTCTGAAATGGATAGCTTGGTTCTGTCTCATTTTCACTTATGCCTAATTGTATGTACTTCTACTTGAATAAAAGAAAAAAGGAAAGTCTTGGAATGGACAAAGATAGCTTGCTGTGTCTTAATAATCATGCATGCTGTTACTCATGTTTACTGATATTTGGTATACTCCCTCTTAACTGTCTTTTTCCAACACAACTAGCTTATGGTAACACCAAGTATCTACTGGTATTTGAAAAAGTCTTTAGTAAATGAAGATATGTGGGAAAGATACTCTTAATAACTTAGCCATTTTTTCTCCTGATTTTGTTGTACGTTCCTTTAATTTTTTTTTTTTACTTTCACGAAGCTGTTTTGTTTTGCAGTGGCAGCCACTAATTTCCTGTCGAACTGTGTGGATTTCAGGGTCACCTCCCACATTAGTCATTGATTTCCTCTCAGGGCACATGCCCAGCACAGAGCCACAGCTTCTTTCTGGATTCTTAATCTGTGTTTTATGTGTAGGGACCCGGGAAGAATCTCCGCAGCAGTGCGGGAAATGCTTCTATTTCTGCAGCCTTGCAACGCCAGGGTGTGTAACAGTAATCAGATAGTATTAATGCATGGCATAGGAGATGGCTTCCTGTTGACATTGGTTTTGTATCCAGGTCTGCAACAGTGTAATAAAATGTTTGCTCACATCTATACAGTACAGCAAGTCATCCAGAATATTTAAAAATGCTTGTTTGATCAGATGTTGGAGTTCCCAAATAAGAATACTTATTCTAACCAGATCATTGTTCCGTGTCTGAGATGAAAAATGCACCAGCCTTCCTGATACACCAATTTCTAATGAGAAGAAACTTGTATGTATGGGTCAGAGCAGAGCTATTCAGTGCTCTGAAAAGGCACTTGTTCTGAAGGGTTAAATAAACAGTATTCAGATTGTTTTGGGTAAATTTGAGTAGGTAGCAGGTGTTGGGTTGTTTAATGTAAATTAAACATAGGGTAAGAGCACTTCGGACATGAACGCTTCATAGGGCAAAGCTAGAAGTAGTTTGAGGAGATGGGTGTTTCCAGCTGTTTTCTTCAAAGTTGAAAACTGTTTGAAAACAGGCTTTTCCTTTATAAGTGCTCCTTTGCTTTTGGTAAATACAGGATTAGTTTAGGTGCAATATCCCACTAATTTTTTGTTTTGTTTTAATTTTCTAAAGGAGTTGATGACCAAGCTGATAACAGAGACACCTGACCAGCCAATCCCATTTCTAATTGATCATCTTCAGTCCAAACAGGGGAACCGCAGTCAGCTTCAGAGAACGTTGTCTGGCTCTGCTGCCCTTTGGGCAGAGAGTGAAACATCAGGTATGTTCCATATGCTGGAAAGGGCTAGTGTCTATAGAATAATCTTGCCACGCTTTTGTCCATGATTCCTAGATGCATGCGTACCTACTGAACAGATACTACTCTGTGGTCTTGAGCATGCACAATAAATCCTGTGTGTCCACCAGTAGATACTGAATTTAATATACATTGTTGTCTGTCAGCTCAGCCTATGTACATGTCGTGTGAGTATGGATCAAAGTTACAGGGTGGAAACAATCCCAATCTCAGAAAGAAGATGCATATAAAGGTCCCTTGATTCCCCTGCCGTCCTCTTTGCTTTACCTTTCTCTTTGCTTTGTTTTCCTTTTCTCTCCTGCAGTGTGTTTGTGTCTGAGATTAGCCTCTACTGAGGTATTTTCTTAATAATACACATTTTTAACAAGCCATCATTCCAACACTTAATGAGAAGATCCTATTATTACTTTATGAACTCCAGTGTGAATAATTTATGATTGTAGATCTTCAGAAGCATAAAACATAATTCTGAAATAACTACTGTGATTCTAAAGTAGATATTTTAGCTTTGAAATTCTGGTGCAAGCTACTATTAAAATGTTGGTTGCGTATTTAAAAATTGACTGGTTATCTGTTTCAGACTATAGTAGATCTCAAATAGCTGCTGACAGTCAAATTGTTAGTTGCTGGACAAATCGACTTTTTATTTATATGAAATATAAAGTTTTAAGAAGAGCCAGTCAAGCATGTAAGAAAGTAAAGGAAGGTTAAGGACTTTTTAGTAACAAAAATGAGGTATGTTTTTAATGAAAAACATACTGAGTTTCTAATTGTTGATATTTAAGAAATGGAACCAATACATAAAATTTAGCATAAATCAGAAATAGAACAGAAAGAACTGACTTCGATTTGGACTGATAGCTCTTGTTTTTTCTGGAATAATTGTTTATTAAGTCTTTGAAAAATGACCTTAGAAATGTTCTCATTCCCTGATTTGGTTCTTTTAACAGAACATAAAGGTACAAGGAGAGATTTTAGAAGTTATGATAAACCTTGGCAGGTAAATGCAAAAAAGCCTAAAAAGTCAAAGAGCGACCTTGCCGTGTCCAACATTTCTCCACCGTCACCGGAGTCCAAGTCATGTAAGAAAGCTTCACTACATTATTAATTCATGCATACTTATAGACCT
Organism: Mesitornis unicolor; assembly: GCF_000695765.1. Lineage (NCBI taxonomy): Eukaryota > Metazoa > Chordata > Aves > Mesitornithiformes > Mesitornithidae > Mesitornis > Mesitornis unicolor. Next base: position 24,049 of record NW_010156709.1, read on the forward strand.
TTAGTATGTTATTCTGTTGAATTAGGATTAAAATGGAAAGCAATATATGAGCAGTTGAAATGGCTAGGTATATGTGTTAGAAGAGTTTGATTATTGCTTTACTTTTGCTTGAATTATGATTATTTCATATAGAATAATATAGAAGAATATCTGGATGACGTGCACAATTTTATGCTCAGGTACTGATTACGATTTGATGGTTTAGTTTGCATGGTCAATTTACCTGTGTAAAATTTGTTCTCTTGATATTGGTCCTAGTAACAATTCTTTTCCAGTGGGTCAGGCAATGCAAAACGATGAATTATGAACAAATACTGTTTAAGATGTGGAGGCAGTGTCAGCAGAACAAGTGTACTGCTCTGAGAGTTGCTGAAAGAATCTAAATGTAAACTGAAAGTAAAGGAAGAATAGAAGTAGAATGACTGAAGAGAATATTGTCAATGACCTGTAAAATAGAAGTAGTAAAAATAGAGGCAGTGAGCCTTAATGAAACACAGTGCTTCCTGTCTACTGGCTTGTGAAGAAGTTTAATATTTAAGCTTGATTTTTAATGGATTTTTAACACAAATGAATATATCTACAATATACTTCTATATATATGTGTGTGTGTGTGCGCGCTTGCGCGCGTGTGTGTATAGATACACACACATACAAGGGTGTATACACAATTTATAATAGCCAAATCTTTTAAATAACTCTGAGCATGAATAGGTGGACCAGATAAGAACAGAAATACATAGTATGCTGCAATAGAAGGCTTGCTAAAGCAAGATGGAGAAGTCTAGACTTCAGTGGAGTCAAAGAAAAATCTCCCAGTGGTCTCAGTAGGTCAAAATACAGCATAACAATGGGTAAAGTAAAAAATTATAAATTGTGAATTTTAATTGACTTTCAAGTGTAAATACCGATATTCAGAGAAGTGGTAATAGTCACTTATAATCTGACTCTAATCTAACAGTCTTTCTTGGATAACAGCATTTTATGGAGATACACTGTTAAAATCATAGAATCATAGAATGGTCTGGGTTGAAAGAGACCTTAAAGATCATCCAGTCTAACGCCCCTGCCATGGGCGGGAACACCTCCCACTAGACCAGGTTGCCCAAAGCCCCATCCAACCTGGCCTTGAACACTTCCAGAGAGGGGGCATTCACAACTTCTCTGTGGCCAAGGGTGTGTGAACTGTTCCTGTCATCATACTGTGTTCTTCACCCTCCCTGTGCTTGCACTTCAGACTCTGTGATACACATCAGGTAACTTCCATATCGTCTCCTAAAGAGCTCAAGTTCTCCGTCTTTATCCCAGGTAGGGGTGTGGCATCATCTCGCTCCCTTAATTTATGCGCTTACTACAAGTTTCATGCTTGTTGGTCCTTAGATTGTCCCCGGAGATGGACAAAGAGGAGTCTGGGCACTCTATAAACTACCAGGTCACATGTCAAGCAAGGAAACAATATATACATCCATAGTAAGACTGGACTCAAGGATCTGTCCTTGTGGACGGAAGGACATCTAATGCTCTTTAGTTGGGAAAGCTTGCTCCCAAGCTGCACAAGTTCCTAAGTCTAGCAGCAGATTTTGTGGGAGTGTAGCTTTACACACAATAGAGAAAGATAGAATCAGGGTGTGCTTGAGGCAATTGGACGTAAATACATGGCACTGTATGAGATTCATTCTGAGCATGTTGAGAGAGGAGACTAATGTCATTACAAGGCCATTCTATCATCACTGGAAGGTTATGATGATTGTGGGAGGTTTCTGAGGACTAGAAAAAGGCAAACATGACACTGATTTTGAGGAAGGGCAAGGAGGCTTTGGAAACTACCAGCTGGTCAGCCTAACTTCACTCTCGGGGAAGGTTATTGAGCAAATTTTCCTGGAAAGCGTAGATTTATGAGATCATCATGCTTGATCAGACAAACTGATTGCCCCCTTAGATGAAATAACTGCCCCTGTAATGAAAGAAAGAGCAGTATATGTTTATTACCTTAGATTTAGCAAAACCTTCGTCAGTCTCGCATAGTATTCTTATAACTGAATTGGTGAGATATGAACTGGGTAAGCAGACAAGAAGATGTGTAGAAAGTTGGCTCAACTGTTGGATTCAAGGGATTGTGACTGGCAATGCAAAGTCCAGTTGGAAAGCCTATTACTAGCGGCATGCTTAAGGGACTGGTACTGAGACCAGTGCCATTTAAAAAGCCTTTCTTACCATCCTGGGTGGTGAGGTTGAATGTCCGCTTAGGTTTGCAGGTAAGACCAAATTGCGGGAAGAGGAGCATGTTGTGATAGACAATGATGTACTGGAGAAGGTGCAGTGGAGGTCCACCAAGATGATGAGAGGACCAGAGTATGGCTAGAGCATATGACGGACAAGAAAAGGCTGAAGGAAATCAGTTTGTTCATCATGAAGAAATTAAAGCTAGGGGAAGATTTCATTGTTGCCATCAACTATTACACTGGAGGGTGATAGAGAAGACATAGCGAGATTCTTTTTGAAGGTGTGTAATGAAAGGGCAAGAGGCAACAAAAATTATACTGCAAGAGTGGTCAAACACTGGAACAGGTTGTCCAAAGAGACTGTGGAATCTCCATCTTGGGAGACACTCAAAACTCATCTGGATAGTCTGAGCAACCTGCTCTCAATGGACCAATTTTGAACAGTAGCTTGGACTAGAAGACTTCCAGAGGTCCTTTCCAGCCTCTTATTCCATGCTTTTCTGTTTATAACCTTTCCTGTTCCTTATTTGTATTTCATAGGAGTCTTTGGAAACATTAGGAGAATGGATTTATTTAATTAGGAAATAGTTGGGGTTTTCCTTCATCAGAGCTCATGTTGACTGCAGTGCGCATCTTATTCCTGCACAGATATATCTTTCTTATGCATTCAACTTCTTTACTGGAAAGATTCGTCCAGTCCCTCCTTACACCTGCTAAGATCTCAGTTGCACCTGAAACAAACACACAAGAAGGAAACCCTGGTATCTAAGGGGTCTGACCATTTGTTTAGTGTGTGTGAAACTAGAATTAAGCAGAAGCAGCTGCTGTTGTCTGGCAAGGAAGAGGCTTGAAGCAGGGGCTCCTAGTGTGTATGTGTGTGTGTGTCTGTTTGCGTGCTGATGTATATGTAATTATATTTAATGAAATGTTCAGATTATCACATTTGGTATCTGAAAAATGAAAAAACTGGAAGTTTCTAATGTTTGTGAAATAGACTTATTGCTTCTCAGGTAGCTACTCTTAGGCAGAGTAGGTTGATCTCTTTACCACCTCTGTATTAAGTCAGATCACAGATCATCTTTTCAGTCTGCTTCAGTTCACCATTCTCGCCATATCCCATTTACAGTTACAATGTTGTGTACTTCTGATTGTCCATGGTCAGTCTAGGACTGTAGGCCATCGTTCTCTTAGCCTTTTAATATCCAGGTCCTATGTAGACTAGTTTGACTGTATTATTAAAGAACTCTAACATGAATGGTATTGAGAGATTTAAGTACATAGTTTTACGTTCAGTGGTAACACACATACTTGTGTTCTTTGAGATGTAAGATGGTCATACGATGTATTAATGAAATATAAGATTTAATGAGCAGCTGGTCTGATTCTGTCTGCAGATCATGCTTTGAAAGGACATGTATATATAGATAAAAACAGTGCTGAGCTTGTACCATCATCTATTAGAAAATACCGGTCTGCTGATTTGTGACAGAATTCATAAAATATCTATGTATTAATCTGATGTGCGTTTGTTTGTTGGAGTGCACTACCAGAAAATCAGAAATACTGGAAAAGCATGCCTTTGCAGTTTTCTAAGATATGAGGGGGGTGAAATCTTGGCTCCATAAAAGGAAAACCTAAATATTTCTCTACAAAAGCTGTGATGTAGATGTAATAAAGCTTCTGAATTGTAGGCAGATAATTTCAGGAGGAAATGTTATTTAAATCTCTCAGATAACAGAGATGAGGCTGAGGCAGGTAATGTGATGGGGGATTTAAAATTACCGATACAATGATTTTGATGAATTAGTGAGTATAATAAAGAAAAAGGAAGATGAGAACATTATGAAAGGATTTTACTGAGCGTGTAAGGACATATGCAAGGAGATGATATATGATGGACTTCATACATACTGAAGAAAATAATGTATATCAAAATGTTTCAAGGAGGGATCATGTGGTCTTTATACAGTTCTGCATACTTCACAGAAAGCCATCAGCCATCTGTTTGAAAATGACTGGTGCTTGTTGATTCTATAGTTGGGAAGAGACAAGTTTATATTATAAAAACATTAGTAAGCAAGCAGAATATGAACCTTGAAAGGAGAAACACATGACACATGGTGTAATCAGGTAGATTTTAGTTTTAGTATCCATTCATTAGTTGGAAGCATGGGTAAGTAAGAACTATGTCTACTCTAGAAGTAATAAAAATTTCAGTCAATTCTGATTCTGCTTAACTTCCTCCTCAGTTTTTGTTCAACAGAATAAGCCAAACTCATTGTTGAAACAAATTCTATTGAAGCTCAAAAACGTTCTCTGACAGCATATCTGTTTTGATACACTTTCACTGAAGTACAAAATGGTTCATTGAAACACAGACTATATATAGTACACCAGCATAGAGAGCAAATTTCCACCGTTTTTTTTTGTCTGGTTTCCCACCATTCATGTAGTAAGATGCAGTTTTAGCTTCCTGTGTTTGTGGGACACTTTTCTGAAACTAGGGACCAGACCATTGTCTCTTCAGCAAGTTTCCATACTTTCTAGGGATAGAGTCTTGATAGTCTCATTTTCCTGATGCAGGTTGGTCCATGTACTTGGCAGTTGCTGATCCTGAAAGCTCCACAGCTGTTGAGTAGAACTTATGTTTGTTTCATTCAGTTTCTGTCTCATGACAAATTTTATTTCAAAATTAAAATTCTGGGTTTTGGTATTTTGAAAAATGTGGTTTGTTTCAAATTGACATGATAGAAAATTCTAGCTTGTTGAATTTTTCTGCAACCTGGAAGCTCTAAGGTTTGGTCATCTTTGTACATGGTGTTAATATATTAAATTATTGCCTGTTTGTATTTTGGTGGTACTGTGAGATTTCTGTGGTTGTAGTGAGTTCAGTATAAACATAGAAGGAAAAGTCTGTCAAACTGATGATGTAGAATCTACTGTTAGTACACTGAAGGGAAGATGAGATGGCTGAAAAATTAGGTAGTAAAGGGGCATGTGTTCTCAATACAAAATAAAGGTGAGTGAAAACAGAGAGACCTCATTATAGAATTTCTTTTCTAGTTTAATAAATATTTATATTTACAGTTAGTAAAAGTTTAGAAAAAAATACTAGATAGAACATATTGTTTTCTGTAAATAAGGAAAAAGCCTGTACCTATTCACTAGAAATGACCATAACTTCTTATTTCCATTGTCCTCAGAAGGAACACAAAACATTGTCCATTATTTCCATTGTCCTTTTTGAACTCAAAAGAGAACTGGACTCTGACACTCCAACTTGACCTTTCCCTTCTCCTTATTGAGGCTTCCTGTCTCACTTTCCTCCTAGTCTTATCTCTGTAGGTCCTTTTTAATGTCTCATTTGTCTTCTGTCTTTGAGAACGTCTGTAATTGCAATCCAGTGTATTAACTTCACCAATACTTCCCCAGATTCCTGAGTGGGTGCTATAGATCAGAATATTCTCTGGGTTGTCAGGCTCTGTATAGATGTTCGGTTTGAAGATGGCTTGTTTTATGTCTATGGGAGATGGAATAATGCTCTTTTTGACAGAAGCACTTAAACATACCATTGTCCCATTTCTTTGGCTGGAAAAGAAGGCAACTTTCCCTGTGGAGTTGACTGGAAGTGGAGCAGATTCTATGGTCACACAGAGGGCAGTCAGCAATAAGGCAAATTTTAATGGCAACAGTTATTTAACAGATTTTGTAATAGCTACCAGAACATGAAGGTTAAACATACTTTCCCTATACCATCGTAAAAGCACTCTGAAATTCCAAATGATCATAAGATACTACTGTTTCTGTACAATCTGTGGGAGTCTGCAAGTTTCCTTCTTAGCATGTAATGAAAGTGAAGTTTGTGAACATATATTAGTTGACAGCTGTCAAAATAGTAAATAAAAAATTCAAAGCTGGCCAGGTTATATTGGACGTTATCGGTGCTGCTTTTGAAGTTATTTTTAAGTGAGTGGTTAGCAACCATTGATAACTGGTCCTTTCTGTTGGGAATATGGACTAGGCATCATCACCTTCACAACAGCACATGCAGTTCTCAGTACAGTAATGCTCTGTTTGGAGACAACCCAACAATTGCATTTGGTGGTGAAGTCAGCAGATCACTTGGTTCAGAACACTGGCAAGAAAAACATGTTAAACTGCAGTTCTAGAGATAATTTTCATAATTTTTGTTTTAATTTCTACAAATTGCTCAAAATGTTCATATTGGTCAATGCAGCTCTGTTTATTGTGGCTCCTACATATCTCAGAAACTCCTTATTTTCTTCCCTGCCATTTTAGGTAAAGTTATCTCAGCAGTTGGGAAACTGATACTTTAAGTTTAAATTAAATGGTTTGGTAATAGATAATGAGTAGAAGACTGTAAACTCAGGACTGTGCTACCTGAAAGTTGGGTTTGTTTAGCTTGAGTACTGGAATAAAAATGATAGACTGTACAGCATGAACATGAGAGGCATATTTTGTTTCACTGTTTTTATGAACTGTGTTATCTACACTTTGTGATTTTTTTAAAAAATTGTATATACATGTTGTTTTAAAAGCTTTGTCTAAAATATGTCTTTTTGCTTTTTGATAAAATGACTAGCAAAGCCAAAATTAACAGTTACTCATTTTCATTCTGACATTTTCCTTATTGGCCCCTAGGACACAGTTCTATTTTGATGTATTGAAGTACCTTCACATGCAATATATTTTTATTACTTTTTCTGGTTTTGCATTATTTTTATTATATTTAATTATTAATATCAATCATTCCTGTTTACCAGTTAATTCAGTTGCAAGAAGCATCCCAAGTATGCATTTGTTTGTAGATGTTTTCATTTTTACTTCACATTGACCAAAGAAAGTATTTCCAACTGTTAAAATAGGAGGATCGTTAAGTAATTTCCACTCAAGGTACTCATTATGCAGCTTTTTTTCTACTGTAGGAGTCTGAACTACCAAATCTAAACTTCATCGTTATATCTGTGTATATTTAGTGCCAAGGTCAATAGAGCATCCTAAATGGGATTGGAAGACAAAACCGGAGAACCATGATTTTGATGAACTAAATCATATTCTTCAAGAGAGCAAAAAACTTGGAAAAGCCCTTGAGAATCTGTCTCGCAGTAAGTTGATTGATTTTAGTTTTCTAATGTGACCATGCAGCCTGAACTGTAATTTGGAAGTAAATATCAAGAAGGTGGTCTTCTAGTCAATGAAGACCAAGTTCATTGATATCAGCAGTTACATTCCTGTTGAGGTTTACAGAATATCTGAGATAATTTAGCAGCTTTCATGCTGACTGAAACTACTTCCACTGTGCCTCCTTTTTTTCTTTATGTTAGTTTTCTGCCAGTTTAGTGAGCTGAATTAGCTCATAAAGAGATCAACATAAGAGGCTAGTTTAAGGAAAATGGTGGGAACGTGCAGCAGTGAGATGGCTTTGGGTGGTAGCAGTTAGTTTGGATTAACCTTTGTGAACCCTTCATTGATGGAGATCAGACCTGTCACTGAAAAACAATTAGGTGTTTTTTATTCTTAACTCCAATTAATTCCTTCCAGTTTTCAAAAGCAATTCAAATAAATATTTTACACATCTCAAATAAGTACTCAAAAACATGGTAGCCAATTATTTCATGACAAAACCCAAGTATTACCCCTTAAAAGACAGTCAAACAGAAGCAGTGTTTAAAAATGGCATGCTCAGGTAAGGAGTAGCTCTGAGAATTACTGGATATGATGAGGCGATGAGGAATATTTTGGTTTTCATTTGTGGTTTTTTTTTTTTCCATCCGTGTAGGAAAGTTCAGAAGTACATTGGTGGGAGCAAACACTGCTAACAGTTATCAAAGTATGAGAAGTACTCTCTGCCATGGTACATAGAAACTAAGTATGGTGTGGTCTTGGAGACATTTGAATGAGAAGTATTTTCTTTCTTCTCTCATTAAGTTTTATACATGGCACTTCTCAATTCACTGGAGAAATTACAGATAGTGAGGTCAGAAACAGACCTGAATGAAGAATGGAAGATTTGTTCTATGGAGAAGTCTGAGATCCTGCATTTTTCCAAATTGTGTCAAATACCCAAAATTAGTTTGCTCAAAATCCGTCTCTCCCAAATGTTTTAGGTTGATCACAATGATTCTATTCAGAGAAATTTTCATATTTATATTAATTACAGTAGTATAGTTACGGGGCTCTTTTCAAATACATTTCTAGTAAGTTGTTCTCTCTACCTCTAAGAATCCAAACCAACTCCAGCCAGGGTCTCTGATTTGCAGCCCCACCATTGCCTGACTGCATTACTGTGATGGGTGCAAGTGCTGTTTTCAGGCCTTTCTCCATTAGGGACTCATAACCAAGCTTAACACAGATACAGAAACTTTAAAAAAATAATTCAGAAAAGGTTATTTGTTCACTGTCTGGATATACAAAACAATCAGATGTGAGAGTTCAATAATAAAGGACTAAATCCACTCTTCAATCTTTGTCTTTCCTTGTGACTATTGTGTAGGTTCCACTGAGCTCTGGCTTCCTTATACCTAAAATACAGTTTGCAGCATTCTGTATCTCTCTTTGCACAGAGTTTTCTAACTGGAGTGCAAAACACTGCAGCTCTTCTGGGTCCTACACTTGGACTGGAGGTGAATGTACCTGGTCAATGTTGTCAGAGTCAGGTTTTCGTAGAGGTATTTCACAAATAAGACATCCTTCACTATTTCTTGCTAGTACTTGATATTTTCTGATGATTTATCAAAATAATACAGAATTTTAATCCTATCCTCCAGAGTGCTTTAAATCCACTTACAACCTGATACTAAGTTCAGTTTGATGAATGTGCTCTCTATTTCTTCATCCAGATCATTAATGGAAATATTGTCACACCTCTTCATGATTCCATTTCAGATCTGACAACCAGCCTTTGAAAGCTACTCAGTAAGTGTGGTTTTTTTTCTACCAGATGTTTTTCTACCTTGCAGTGATTTCACCTAGACTGTAATTCTCTAATTTGTTTACTGGAGTATCATCTAGCTCAGTAAACAAAGTCTTCTTACAGCTGAAGTGTTTTACATCTACTTCCTCCTCTTATCCACTTGACAAGTTTCCCAGTTGTGAAAGGATTTAGACTACTGATTTGATGTGATTCATTCTTGATAAATTCATATCCATTGGCTCTTATAACTTTTCCTATCCAGTAGATGTTGATAAATTGTTTATTTTGTATGTATGACAATTTTGTCAGATTAAAGATTGCTCATTAGTAATTCCCCATGTCTTCCCTTTTTCTTTTCTGAAGAAAGACATGGTATTTGCCCTTTTCTGTCTATTCCTGAAAGACAGTTGCTAAGGAATTAGAGATTTCTTCTGCTGGTTAGTTAAGTGCTCTAGAGTGAATTTCACAAGATTCTGCCAACTTGAATGTATCCAAGTCATCAGAATATATCTTCTAGCTTTCCATTGTCTGGCAGTTTTTCCTCTTAAAATCACTAGCGTTAAGGATCTGACCATGATTAATTATTTTGTAAAGACTGAAGCAGTGAAAGTATTGAACATTAGGGTTTCTTTGTATCATCTATTATCTGCTTTCCTTCTTTTTGATGGAATAGTTGTGTATTTTACTCTGTCCTCCTTTCCTGGTGTATTTATAGTATCTTTTCTTGTGGCTTTTTTTGTTCTTTCATAGTTGTTACTCAATTTGCACTTTAGCCTTTTTGGTTCTATCATTTAAACACTTGCATCAGAATAATTCTGAGCTGCATGTCCTTGTTTCCAGTTTTTGCATTCTGGACTTTCGTATCATTTCAGGAAATAAATCTGTTCTGTGCTGTGATTTCTTACATGTTAGGATGATATAAAAATTCAAAATTAAAAAATTTTGGGAAAAAAGGTATAATTTTGAAAATAAATGGGGTTTTATTATTCTCCTGAAGGTAGAATACAAATTTCACATAGAAAATATCCTAGAGAATTTAAATGAATAGAACTTTAAAAGTATAAGACATGTGAAACTCCCTTTGTGCTGTACCCACAAAAGCATCCCACGTGGTGAATTTTACGAAAGCCATGACAAGGTCCTGTAGCTACCTTCTTCAGTGTTAGTGCTTGTTTTGGGCAGAGTAGTCAGTGCTTTTGATTCTATAAGCACATCTGTAAAGTCTATGAGTCTAATGCTACATTTGATACCAATCTTCTTTTGAAGCAGTGTGGGACAGGCACCAGGCTCAACAAATAGTTGAGTACACGAATGATCAAAACATACTATCAATGTCTTTTTACAGCACCATCTTATTTCATTCTTAAGTATTTTTAACAGGGAAGAGTGCCACATAAAATTAGATATTTCAAGTTAAATGAATTTTCCATCAAGTCTTGGTATTAGTTTCCATTTCTATAGACAAGCTTTGCATCTTGTAGTGAGTTTCCAAGACTACATTTTCTGCTATGCAACTGACACAGCTTGTGAACTCTAGTTTCTATTGCACTATGCAGTCTAAATATCTGTTTTGAGATAAACCTGTGCACTTCACACAAAATTAGAAATGCCTTCAGGCATTTTTTGAAAGTGAGGCTCAGGCACTTGGGTATCTGATCTCTCCTATGCTCAGTTGTTCTAGTGATTAAAGCTGAACTTCCTTATATTTGGAGCCCTCTTCTCAAGCACCATCAAGATAATATGTAATTCTGTGCTGCCGTAAATCTGAGAAACAAAAAGTGAATTCACACTCAGAAGTATCTTATGAGTTCTAACAGAATGAAGAAGAATGTGGCCACAATTATGGTCTAAGTGTGTTGGAGTTTGGTGATTTAAGTATACCATTTTTCAGACGCCTATCCTAGTGGGAAACTTGGGTTTTGTTTGCTTCTCCAATCAGCTGTGTGTCATTGAAGTGGATTTTGAACTATCAGTTCAACTATTTAGGGGTGATTTTGGTTTATGAAGCAACATACAGGAATATACTGTATTCCCCTTGTGCATGTTTCATTTTCTTTGATTGCAAGGTCTCTCATCTTTATTGCTGTCATCTTTCTTCCTCAGCTGATCGTAAGTAAGAAAAGTTCCATGCTGTTTCAAATTATTTTCTTGTAATTCCCCTTCTAGTCTGTTTGCCTTTTAAAGAGAATTAAAATATCTTGTATAGCTAAGGATCCTTTTCATGAATATACCTATCTTCATCTCCCATCTTCTTTTGCAACAAGAGTTGCAAAACAGTGAATTATGAGTGTTTTGAGTGGGAAAAATGAGGACTAAATCAGCAAGAGTTTGCTGCAAAGTAGGTGTAAAGTCTTCCTGCCTTGTGAACAACTTTACATCTTTCTTATGAACCATTAAGGATTAGAGTGCATGATGAAAATGTATGCATATTGGATGTTTCAATTTACACATGGTAGCAGCATTTGATGCCACTTAATGTGTTCTACTGTGGGACAGGTACTTTTTCAAATTACATATAGCCTTTCAACAGAGAGAACCAACATTTTGTTAGTAATGGTTGAATCCCTGTTAAGGCCAGGTGTATGGTACAAATCAGAGGGGAAGAAACAAATTTATCATGCTTTGAACTCAATGGACATTCTAAGGTTAGAAAACCATAGTAAGTTCACATTAACCAAAGCTATTTGGTAACCAATCCAAGCCACTTAGAGGGAATTGCAGAAATAATGGTATCTAGCTATAACCAATAGGAAAAAAGTACTCATTTGTTTCTTAATTTGGAAGGGGGAGTAATCAATAAATAAATCAGTAAATAACTAAGTCCTCTGCAGTCTAGTTGGAAATATTGCTGAAAACCGTGAAGACTCATAGAATCACAGAATGGTTGAGATTGGAAGGGACCTCTGGAGGTCATCTGTCCAATGCCCCTGCTGAAGCAGGGCCACCTAGAGCCAGTTGTCCAGGACCATGTCTGTGGCTCTTGAATACGTCCAGGAATGAAACGTCTTGGAGTCCCTCCAGAGTATATGAGTTATTTCTCATAATGTTAGGATGAGTTGATGATGTTTATGCATAGCTTAAGAAAGACAAACATGATCTTGCCCCTTTAAGAAAAAGATAAAATAGAGAAATGTAAAAGCCTTTGTTCTGGTTATCTTTTACGGGGAAGAAGATAAGCAACAGGAGTAGAACACTCATAACAATAAGGGTAGAGTTAGTTAAAAAAAGATCAGAATATGTTAACAAACCAGTAAAATCATGTCCTCAGTTTTGTGGATAAACCTGCGAGTATGTGGGATGTGAGAAGTTTAATATATACATCATGAACTACTTCAATGCATCTAGCAGTCTCTGAAACACATTAGAATGAGGTTTTATTTAGAAGCTTCTTCACTATAGGAAACTATTAATGATTTACATTGTGCTTGTGGAAGATATACTTGAATGGAATGCTACTAACATTTCTCAGAGATCTCTGAATTTTGCCATTGTAGCAGGCACTTCTGCTGACGATACAACTGCAAATGCACAACTGCATGCCGTGTAACTAGACTTCTATCAATCACCTCATAAGGGGCACTGTTTCAAGACATAATATTTTAGTATTTTTTTTCAGTCATACACAGTTGGTGATTAGAAAGTCTGACTAAAGTCTGTAAAAATTACTTGTCCATGATCAGTTGAGTATCTAGCCCTAAATGGGTCTGCTAATTGAACCACAAAACTAGTCATCAGTATTCTGTAGAGGACTTTTCCTTTCTTCTGTACGGGCTGAACTTTAAAATCGTATTATTCTTGTGTAAGATCAATGTTTGTGATTTATTTTGAGATCGACATTTTTAGATAAGCTCAATCAAACCTTTAAGGGAGATAATTTTATCTCAGTACTGCAGCTGTTATCCAATACTACCTTTACTCATAAAATCCATTTGCTTTTAGTGTGATGTACGAGTAATAATACAAAATAACGATATTTTCTGAGATTGAAACAGGAAGAATGTGAACATAATTATTGCTATTCAATTATGAAGTGGGGCTTATATGGCTGGGAGATCACTGTTACTTCAGTTATATGTATCTTTTTCCTACAGTTGTTAGATTTTTTTATTACCTTTGTGGAGGTATGTGCCATTCTCTTCTAGCCTACTCTAAGTTTCAGGACTAGAGTCTTTTTGAGTTACAGCGTCCTTTTCTGGAACACCATTTGACTTGCTAGAAGGTCCCTAGTGCTGATGCAGAACTGGGGTTTCTGTGACTGTCCTCTCGGATATGGTGCTTTCTGATTCTTAGAGGGAAATTGACATTCAAGGGGTAGTAGAAGGGTGAGCTATGGCTCTGTCCTAGGTTACTGGCCTCTGTGAGCTACCCACCTTAACCAGCCTACTGTGGTGTATATCAAAAACCAAGAGTTCTGAAAGGTTCTGCAGTGTTGATTATTCTCTTCTGAGATGACCTTTGGCCTAGGAGAGTTTCTGGGACATAATATTTAGTGGATACTTTGCATTTTGTTTCCCTCTGTTTGCCTAATTCATTACTCACCAAACCTAATCCTGAAACCTGTATTCTGCATTGGAACCACTCAGAAATTTGTATATAGAAATGGTGCAAGTCTAAAGCACTGGTTCTTTTGCTGGACATTATTTTTTTTTTTTGAAGCCACCATGGGGAGGAGAAATTAAATCTGTGTTTTCTAGATAGTAAAAATATTGATGTATAGTGTGCTTATTATGTTAATAAGGACATATGCCTCTAACTCGCAAGAACTCTGAGGTATCAATTCAATATGCCTTCACAGAAAATTTCTCAGTTACTACTGGAGGAAGTATGTCTAATTTTGAAAGTTGTAAAATGATGCAATGTAAGTAAAGGCAGTAATACAAGAATGTCTCTTATGAAAGTCAATGACAAATGTATTATAAAGTTCCTATACAGAAGTGACTGAGCTGGTTTGGTTCTTGTGGATGTCTTTTCTGTGGAAAATGCTTTGGTGCAACGAGAGCAACCATTTTATGTCATTTATAATCTAAGGATGATGTGAAAGAAATAATTTCAGTTTACCTTGTGTTTAATACATGGTGCAAACAGGCACAGGGACTGGAATTTACTGTGCTGCCAGCTGCGGTATGGCACAAGGTTTTGCCATGGGAAATGCAAGTACATCTGAGATGGGCTCTCCCACCAGTGAGAAAACGTATGCTTCCCCAGTTTACAATGGATGGGAGAATGCAGTGGGACAGCTAACTCCTGGGCCGTTGAAACATGATACAATATTCCTGTGTTCATGCTTAAAGCTGCAGTATTAATAGTGGTAGAATAAGAATGCTGTTTTCATTCTGGGGTTTGTTACAGAACCTGTGATGCACTATGAGGTTGACAGTCCAGCAATCCACAAGTTCCCTGGATCCCGAGAATGAATTTTGTCAAGTTAGTCAGAATTGCATTGGGGTTGTCTTAGTATGTTTAAACTCTGTATGTCAAAACCTGTATGTCAAATCCAGAAGGCTTTGTTTGGCAAATAGGAAAAGTGACTATTGGGAGCTCTGTGGCCATCTTCTGGATGCTTAGGAAAATGCATAAGCTATTTGCTCCCGTGGAGCCGATTAATGGCAGTGTTGGCATACATTAAAGTAGTAGCATTTTATTTTCTTATGACTGGGTACACATTAGGCTTGTGAGATGTTGTTCATTTAGAAAAATGTAAGTCTTAAAAAAAAATCTCAATTTTATTTTGTGTTATCTCTTCCTATAATTATTTAAAGACCACAAATAAAAGCTGTAAAGCTCATCAGGAATAATGCAGCAGGCAGGGATTTTATGACTTGCCATTTCAAAAAGACCTGAGCTCATATGGTGCCTACTGTTTGAAAATTAATTTTATGCTGCTGAATTGAAAGCATCGAAGTCTAAAAATCGCTCTTCAAAGAGGAGTACCACTAACTGGAGCGACATTAGATACTGGAATAATTGTATTCTTTTCAGGAGAGCAGCAACAAATAAAACTCTTATGCTAAGAACAGCTTATGAAGGAGCTAGGCATTTTTAAGACTCACAGAATCGTTATTAACAGTGTTCATTTTTCTTTTGAAATAAAGTTCATTTCCTGGTAAGCTAGAAATTAAGCAGATTATTCTAAGCAGAAAGTCCTCTCGTTACTGTGGAGGATACTCATTCTAGAATCAAAAGAGTTTTTATTTCTTTAAAACATGGTGCAGATAGATTTTGGGAGGTGGCTTTTTCATCAAAGAAGATGCTATAGTGCTGTAATGATCATCTATATTGCTCCATATTTACCATTGTGCTGCTGCAGATTGCTGAAGGGATAGAATGTTGGGAACAGAAAGCTAAGATAACTGTGTAATGAATGGTTTTGTATATGTATGGGCAATTTAATAATCCATGCTAATTAAAAAAAAAAAAAGGCTTGACAAACAACTAGTTTAATATTTTTGGTGTTAAGAAGTCTTAAGGTACATGACTTACACAGTCAATTATGCTTTTGGGCAATTTTCTTAATTTAGGTATGATAATAGTAATTAAAGTATAGTAAGTGTTAATAAGTTGTGTTGTTATTACATTGTCTGGTAGTGATGTTTTATTTCATCCTCGTGTGCCAGACCTTTCTTGCAATTGGAGTACCTTGTTCTTCCAGTTGTCTTCAGAAACCAAGCTATTGACAGGATGACAGTGTTCCAGTCGAGAGAGGCCTTGCTAGCATGAACAGCCTCACTCCAGGTTTGTTGTTAATCAGATATGGCAGTAGTTGTGGCTGTGGAGCCTTTCTGAAGGACTGCGAAGGCACATTCAGACCAATTACTTTATTGTTCCAGCACCCTCACAGCACAGAAGGTCATTACACTCAGAAGCAGAAACGAGTGCCCTGAATCTGTGTAATTCACCAGACAGCTGAGTGGGCTGGCTACTTGTGATGCCTGATCAAAACTTACCAGCTTTAATTACCTGGAAAAGGGAGGATTTTTAGAGACATAAAATTGACACTTATGTACCTAACTGTTTCGCACTGTAAACCTTGTCTGTGCGACTCAGCTGATGGAGGCAAGCAAACCTCTCACCCCGTTAGCTGGAAGACTGCACATTCTCATTGCAAAAAGTAAGGATGATAGGACTATTATGTAGTTGTCAATTGTAGTATGATATGAAACCATAGCAAATGTTGTCTGTGAGAAACAGCTGCTATGAGAGAAAGGATAAAGCACATTTCTTTGTTTCTGAAGGATTTGCCTTTGACATCAGAAAACCTTCCTCAACAAAGGCAAGAGAACCTTTTCAACAGTCCCCTTCTTATCTGCTGCTCAGTGACTTGAGCTGCGGCAGTGATGAAATGGTCCTAAAACTTCCATTCTTGACATTCACCATCATGCAGAGTCAGGCTTTAAATGCTTTAAGCTGAGGGAAGTCAGAAACAGTTGTTGCTATCAACTTACATTCTAACAAAGCCATTGAATTCAAGCTTGAACAAACCAGTTGTGCATATTTTTCTGGTATTGGAGCTTTTTGGAGTATAGGAGTAAGTTGTGATGAAAAAAGGTTACAGTCTGAGGAAGTGACTAAATTGGTAGGTAAAAGGTTTTTAGTGTATGGACATTTTTTCTACACTGATGGATGTTTTGCCTAAGCCTGAAACATAACATTTTTTTATTTAGAGTAGTTTCATGGAGTGGGCTGTCCATTTGTCTCTAGTATACTGTAATATTACAATGACACTTTCCTATTTAGAATATGTAAAAAGTAAAATTTGTATTTCCTCTTTCGTGTTGTATGAAAACAACAGGAAAAAAATAAGTGTACAAGGTACAGAGAGCACAAGCAATTATTTGTTGTCAAATATACAAAATAAGTGAAAGAAGGGTTTTCTTTTTGAAAAACGCTGATCTCTGGATGTTAACAATTACGTGAACCAGAGATAGCAACCATTGTTACCACTGCTTTCTAGAAATTTAACTATTTTAAATTGTCAATGTATGACTTGAAAATAAAGTTACTGTCAATAACCTATTTGACTGCTGAAAAGTCAGGATTTTGCTAAGAAGTAAGAGAATAACAGAAATATTAAATACATCTGTATTATGACTATCTCTAGTTGCATTATCAGAATTCTGGATTAAGGTGTTGGATTTTGTTTGTTTGTTTTTAATAGAATGGTAAATATGCAGTGGGTTTCATTTTGTGAGGAACTACTTTATGAAAACTGGTGTCTGTATGATTCCACATCATCCACTGGTGTCTGTATGTGCACTCAAAAAATGGCCTCAATGTTGTGATTTTCTGTCTACTGTACACAGGGTACAAGTCTCCCCTCCTCTCAGCTTCAGCCATGATATTTTGTAAGTTTGGCAACTGCAAAAGAAAATTGGTAAGAGTGGGCACGCACTAAGTGTGGTGCAGTAGTGTCTTGGAAAAGAAATGAGAAGCTTTTTTACATCTACCTTTTTATGAGTTAATTAGTCCTGATCTCTATTAATGGAGTTGTATTATCAGTAAGTAATGAAGTTTTGTTAATGTGATTGTGGCTTAAGCCATAAAGTAAAAATCTGTATGACTGACAGCGTGGTAAATCCCGCCTCCAGAAGAATCACCGTGCCACGGTTACCATAACAAGTTCCTTAAGTGATTTCTTCCCAAGAATCCTTTTTCTTTTTTTCTTTTCTTTTGGTACCACATCCGAGAGAGAGAGAGAGAGAGAGAAAGAGAGTTTGCAGGTTTAATTCTGTGATTGGAGAGATAAAAGTTTTCTAAAGTTTTAACATCTTATTTTGGCAACATGTCCTCAGAAATGGCTATCTCTGTGCATGCTTATCTAAGAAATATATTTAGTTTTGGTGTCTTGCTACTGTTTGAGATGTAGTAAAAAAGAAATTTGAGGTATTCTGGTCAGTTCAATTACTCAGCTTAGTCTTCTCTAAATTCAGAGTAAATTCTGGGGAACTAATGATACTTATACAAAAAAGCATTTTACTAAAAGCACTCCTTTAAATTATGGATGTTTTTGAATTTTATGTGCTTATATGTAACCTAATCAGACAAGTTAGTAGAGCTTTTTGTGTGAGCGATATAGTTGTATGTACAGTTTTTCCCATTTGCTATTTGGTAGTTTCGGTACTGATCTTTGATTAGTGATGTAGGTAGTTGACTAGTAAAAGCATTTGGCATTTTTTGAAATGAAGGCAGGGTTACCTTTTGCAGTTACTTTTGCCATACTTGAAAATAATTATTTTTACTGAGTAAGTCAATGCAGGGAAAAACTGCTTTTGCATCTGCTCCCAGGTTCCAAAGACCCATTCACAGAGCATCTGTGAAAGTGGAAGAAAAGGTGACCAACTTCCAACCTGGAGAAATAAACCTGTATGAAAATAAAATGAACTGTCTTAACATTATGGGAAATTGCTGAGAAAAGGTAGTTTGTCTGTTTAGAGAGAGTATTTGTGGTTGTAAAATGGATTGACCTTGGTTAAGCAAAATATAGCCAATGTGATGGAGAGCTAGTTGATGGAAATTAGGTTTTCAGTAAAAAGAACCTTGAATTGCATTTTTAGTAGCTTCAGAAGTGCAGAGTTATCCTCTCTCTCTAGTAAATGCTCATTGGGAACTGAAGAAATTCATAACATAATAAAGTCCTGTCAAATGTTTCAGGTTGGTACAACTTGCTGGTTATACTGTTGGGATGTTAGTCTAGTGTCTGGGCTAAATAAAAGTCTAAAGTAATTAAAATGGGCTCATTGCTGTGAGGGATAGAAGAGTTAGGCAAAATGGACCTTTCTCAGTGTACATTAGAACTATTGAATGAATGCAAATGTTTTGTTAACTCCTTGTGTATTCCTTATGTGTTGATAAGGTCTTAAAATTATAATTGTAGTTCTTTGAGCACTACACTGTTTTTTTACAAAAAATCGGTATTAGGAAGTCATCTAAACTGAGAATTAGTCATGTAGAGTTAATGGTTCAAAGTACAGTAAAAACTCCAAATAATTAATGTAGTTATGGTAAACAAAATAGTAAAAAACAAACAACAAACAAAAAACATTTCATGGAAGTAAGCTTATGCTACTGCAATCTTTAGTATGATTTTAGAAAGAGTAACTCTCCACTCAGCTGATACTACATATTTTTCAGTATCATCTCTTGCATTCCTTGGAAGAAGTTGTCCTGATAACATGATAAGAATTAGAAAACAGCTTTCAAGTGTGTGTTCTTCCTATGCATGGGTATTTCTCCACTTTATTTTCACCACAAGGAGATGCTTGTCTTTGTTTTTTGAATTGAAGTTCCAACTTGGAAATGTTTCTTATCAAACCTCATAGGAACTTGGGAAATGCTCTGCTTTTGATATATCATAATTTTCAACATGATAGCATTAAATGCATGATTACTTGATCTCTCTATGTGATATGACTGAGGTCAGTAGATGTGTTTAAAATTCTGAGACCAGTTGTGCATATTTAATGTGCTCTATGATAGTCACAGTTAAAAGAGTTAGATGATATGATGGAAACAAGCAGAGGAAAGTCTTCTTTCAGCAGAAAGAACAAGAGGAAATAAACAAGCTCTTGTTCAGAGGATTTAGAAAACCTGTTTTGCATTCTATTGTGGAATTTTGCTTCGAGATTTTCCTCTCTTTAAATGCCATCTATTTTCATAGAGTTGTTTCTAGATTGAACCGTGAAGAAGAAAGAAGAGTCATGTCCATGTTGCTCTGTAATTGCAGCATGATGTTATGCATGCTGGTCAGGGTGAGATTTGCATAATAATGGATTCATATGTAAATACTATGTTGCTGCTTTAATTTTAGAAAGCAGGTAGAAGTATATTTAAGCTTGTTGTCACTTTACTGGCCCATCTGCTGTTTTCATTTTAAGAGTAAATTGTTTCCAAGCAATTTAACTAATGGAACAAAGTATGATACATTGTACGGTACAGCAGTATGTAAACTTTTCAGATTAAACCTTACTTTATTTACTGTAACAAAAGACATTTATAGAGAAAATGCTTTTAACTATTTTTTGATCTGTTTTGTTCACAGGCATCGCTATTTCTGATGAACTTGATAAGGTAGGATTTACTATATGCCTAATGAACAGTACAAAAAGACAGGTGATAGTGATAATTTTAGGCAATGACAGCTGCATCTCCCTATTCTGGCATACATGCTTCTGTTCTGTTGGGTTCAGAGGAAGTTTGGGTATGAAAAGCTGTATGGGTAAGTACAGTATGTTGATACATTAAGATCTTGATCCAAGATGGGCTGTCAACTATGGAAAAAAAATCTCACTGATTTTAAGCGATCATGTGAGGCAATGGACTGCTTTTGATCTTGATACCATCATTGATTGATATAGTCTATTCAGTTACTTCATGTACTTTTGGAAACATTTAGCTTTAAATACCTTTTATTCATGAAGTCATGAATTCTGCATTCTCAGATATGATCTGTGAGAATATTTAGGAATAATTTTTGCTCCCCAGATTTGATCAGGAGTGCACAGGGCATAAAGATCAGTCTTTCTTTCCTTGCTGAATGCAGCAAACAATGATCTCTTCTGGTTTGGCCCTTCTGATACATTACACAGTTAACATGAATTTTGGTTTTAGCTGTAATGAACTCTATGCTGATTTTTTCAAAGCTAGTTTTTCAAAGTTCCAATGGAGACAGAACACCTTTATCTTCCCTATACTCACCACTGAACAGCAGTATGCTTCTAGTGCCAAGAATCTTGGGTTGTGTTACTGTCAGGGAAATAATGCCTAATTCACTCACAGGAATAATGCCTAATATAGGAGACAATTTTAAAATGATATTTCCTTTCTCCTGGTAAGATGACGACATGAACCTTTCTGACACAAGCACATATTAAAAAAATCTCCTCTGGGTTCTCCAGGAAAGGCCAGTTAGACAAGGTTGATCACTGTTACCATGCAGTTATGTGCATATGGGGCTGCCATTTCAAAACCATGGCCTTTACTTATCATCTTGCCCTTGATCTTGCTTTATCTTGTTTTTCATATTAAGAATATCATAGTATCTAAGTCTTCCTTCCTACTATTTCCTTAAATGTGCTCAGAAGTGATGAGAAATACAATTGGAAAGTCCTTCCATTAGAACCCTTATATTTAAGAATACTTATGAAGAATTCCTCTTTATTTTGTTTATTGAAAAAGCCTATGAAATACTGTTTGTGGGGCTGGAGCCTATTATAATTGACTTTTTATATATATCTTTAAGATGCAATTCTGTGTTAATTGTTGTTCAAAAACATTCGTGTTTTTAAAAAAAATTATGTGAAAATTAAAATGAGGAACATCATTGGGGAATTTCCTCAGGGTTCACTCTGATCAAGGAGTTAATTTTCTTTTTGTTACCATATACTTTATTGTTTATGATTTAAAATTGGAAAGTGGTGGGATTTTTTTCATAAAACTTGACATTATGTTATGTACATTCATTAGCATACATTACCTGACACCTTTACAATACTGCATCTGTTTTAACACCTGTTTCTGATGAGGACAGGTAAATTGAGTGTTCTTGAAATCAAAACTTACTTGGAAAATAAATAAAAAGCAAACAGTAAAGCTCTTAACATGATTTCTTTGTGCAGCATTGCTCAACAGGCTTCCAGGATAGATTTATGGAAGCAGCACAGTTTTTCAGCTCCGTGAGCTTTAATGAACTTCATTTCTATTTCTTGTTTTGCCCCTTAAGGATTTGTAATAGACATAAAGGCTAGTTCTGTGTTAATAAATTAAGCATAGCCAGGATCATTCTGTGGAATCCTGCCTCCTAGGAATGAGCTAATTCCTGAAATGTTCCTGTGCCTTGTTTCTAAGTGTATTATTTGTCTTGGGCCAAGAGCAGCCAGAGACTACCTGATAATGGTAACAGAATTTGGTTCCATTTCGCCTGAGCATGTTCCCAAGCGATGTTTATTTTTCAGGTATAAATGTAGTCAAGTTCATTGTAATTCCTTTCCCAGAAATACCCTCTGATACTACAGCTTCCTTATCTAGGCTGTGGCAGCACTGAATCATTTTTCAAACTGCATCTATCTGTGGTTTGGATTAACCATTTAACCCTTTGGGTACATGTCTTGGGTCTAGAACAGCATGCTCAAACTTGACATTGGATTCTGTTAGAACATTGGCATTACATAGATGTCATGAGAGACATAAAAGTGAACACAATAATAAATTATTCTATACATGCTTTATTTTCCTGATGTTCGGGGACATTCTTGGGGATCCAGGACAGAGCCCATAATCCTGTTTTATCTGTGGCTTAGATTATGAACACGGAGAAAACAGAGAATGTGTGTGTACATTTCTTTATTTTTGTTTCTTATTATTTAAGTATTTTTAAAAATATTAATTCTTTATGGCTGCAGTAACCTCTGGCTGCTTCTGTCAGGGGAGTAGTTGAGCAGTATTGTTCGTTGATATAACTCCTTCTCCAAGTAATCCAGTTAATTAGTCAGTTGCTTAGTTACTTGAGCATTTGGATTTGGAAAACCAGTTTGCTCTGAATTACAATCACTTTTGTGGAAGGGTGTTTCATTTAATAGGATTCTTGTCAAATATCTGCTATTATTAGCTTTGTGCCAGTACTTAGGGCTTCAGTCCAAGACAGAGGCAGAGAAAATACAGGCAAGGTCAGTCTTTCAGTCAAAATGGAAGCTTTCAGTTTGACACAGTCTAATAAAATTTCTGAGTTAATTGCAAAAAATTTTCCCAAGATTACCGCAATTAAAAAAGATTTATTTTTTTATTTTTTTATAATTTACTTCAGACTTGCAGTGTTTGCCATTCTTTCTCTTGAGGACTCTCTGGACCATGGAAGCTATGTAAAATCAACAACTGGCACTGCAAGTATGGTGTGTAAGGAAAGAAAGTAAGAAGGGATGCCTTGGGACTCACAGATTTTAAGGATAAAGCGCAGAGTTAATATAATACAAATTTCTGAATTGACTCACCTATCTTACCACGGAACAGAAACTGTGCATGAAAGTGTGTAGTTTTCTAAAGCTCCTCAAGGTCTTGTGAAGAATTTTATGTAAACAAAGAAATTGAGCTAGGATGTTAGCTTTTCTGTGAAACTCAAGGAATTCTAGGCTCATTAAAAGATTCTAGCAAAAAACATTGGAATTCATTAGGAATTGCAGAGCTTTTCCCTAAGTCTGTTTGGACACTCCCCTAGGAAGTGGAAGTTCAGATACATGCAGAAGGATAGGATAGCCATACTATTGAAACTCCAGTGTCCTAGATGCATGCTTTGACCATGGGGTTACTGATGATGTGCCTCCTCTAGAATTTGCTGCTGCTGAAAGACTCTACTTGCCTATATGTCACAAAATAACCTGTAATATATATCGCACTGTAGAATGTCTCCATTGTCAGATACATTGAGGCAAAATGTAGCCGGCATGCTGCAGTGCAGAAATATGTTTAAAATGGGTTTATATACTTGTACCCTTTCAGCAATGTTTCTGGACCAGATCATGGGGAAATAAAAAAAAAAAAGGAATCACACTTTTTACCTCTTGCCACAATTGGAGACTGACTGAAATATAATTTTTAAAGGATTTAAAAGGAAGTAGGGGAAGGTTTATTCATCTTCTGGCTTTTGGTTTTCTAAAGAACACCTAGTGAATGTTTTCCAAGATTTCTTATTTTTTTTTTCCCTACTGCAAGTACAGAGACTAGAAGTACTTTGTTTTTAAATAGATGAGATTTTCACATAATCCCATAATTTGATGGAATGGTGCTTTACTTACGATTCATGTAGGGGAGCTCTCACAGATAATGTGAGATGTGTCATAACATTGTGAGATATGTCCATAATTCCCAACAATGTCTTTCAGTCACTTTACATGTTAATAATCAGAGACACCCAAGTGTTAGAGATCCAGAATCAGACTCAAGTGAAGATGATCTAATAATTCATCACATATTTTGACCCTCAGTGTTAATATTAAAACAATTCTCTCTATGCTGTGTCTAGGGTATTCTTTCTTCTTATATGTAGTATTACTACAATGAACACAGGTTATAATTAATAAAATAGAGGAAACAACTACTCTGAGTTATAAAAATAAACAAATTTGTGCTCACCCAAAAGTGTTTCTCACCATAGAGGCTTCTTCAAAATCCATACAAAAAATTAGAAATACTGAGCTTTTTAAACTATGCTTAAATAAATGGATACACAAATGTTGTTGTGCTCCCTGGTAGGGGTTGCATACTGGAACCACATCTCAGCCCAATGTGAAGATGAGATGCAGCTGTTCCTCCAGTCTTTCCCTTCTTCTGGTCTCCACATAAAGGAAGGTTGAGTGTGTCAAATTGGTAGCCACTGTTGTGAATGATAAATGGGTGACACCTGGACTGCACCATAAAATAATCCTTTAGGTTCATTTAGTGCAGATTTGAATATCTACCTGTCCTGAAAGTATTTCTGTGCATACCAATGTCACTGTTAATCTCTTCTGTTATTTATGAGGGATTATACATTGGAAATCAGTTAAGATTCTAAGGTTTATATAAGGAAAAAAACTATAAACACTTATTTGAGAACAAAATATATTGAAGCTTTTGAAATAAGGTTCCAAAGAAAGGTTTTGTTGTTCTGAATAGAGCCGACTGATTCTCCATTTACTGTTTTCACTGTGGCTGCTTATATAGTTGAAAGGAGGAAGATAAATTAGGTCACTGAAACTGTGGTGTACTAATCTAACAAGATTCAGTGTGGAAAGCAAGGTGATAAAGTGAGTCAAAACATGACTATGTAATGTAAATTACATTTGTACTGAGTATGAAAGTGCTGCTTTAATCCCTAAAATGTCTAGAAAAGAAATCAGCATAACAAGGATAGACACAGCATTCATCGTTTACTTATTCCTATGCTGATGATTCAGTGTACAGACTCAGAAAAAATTTATGATACTGAAAAAGGTGCAAATTTTTAAGTGCTTTTCTTTTTCACTTAAGGAACTGAAAGCGTTTTGCAAGAATGACACTGCATGTTGTTGCACGTTTAAGTAGCTCCAGGAACCATTTTTATTAATTATTAGAAACTATCCTCGGGAGAAAAGGAAGGGAGAAAATGACTAGACTAGCAGGAATAGACCACAGAATGGGCCTATTTTTTCGTATTAAAACTAGTGTAAGCACCCTGTGTAATGAAGATGTTGTGGGCAGTGGAATAATATTTTTTCCTAGCTCAGGCATATGATGGTACTCACACCTGTGACAGGCTATGCCTGTCAAGCGATGAGACGCCACTGTCATCTAGTCTACATTACCTAACTATGACACAGCACCAGACAGATGCACAAAATGTATATTTGTAAGTACGTTAAATAAAGACCCCAATGGTTAGGTATTTGAAAACCTCTGAAGCCATGGCATTTTCCTCAGATTTCTCTCTTCTGTATTGGCTGCATTCCATTTCCAGTCGTCCTACTGCATCACATCAACCTTGCAGGAAATGGACATTGCGTAAAAAGTGAATTAGTGAAGTGATGGAGAACTGTGGAGAGACACATGGAGAGTGGAGTGCGGTAACGCACTCAGGCACATTGCAGAAAAAAACAGAAGAGCAAGGGTGAATGAGTCTAATTCAGGGCCTGGGTCACATTTGGCTCTGTCAAAATGGAAGCTCTTGGAGTTCTGCTGAGCAAAATTACAGCATCTAGCCAGAACAGGGTAAATATATTAATATGAAAGCAATTTGCAGCCTTTTTTTTGTTTGTTTCATTTCAGTAGAGACCTCTACTTGAAACCATGCGTTTACCATATCTATGTCAATTAGGAAGAGACTTCCAAAATGGTTTGTTTTTAGGAAGATGAGAAAAGATGGTTGCTAGGCTGAGTAATTACTGTGCTGTACTTTTTCCAGGTGCAATTTGTTTGGAAAGCATTTTTTTATGGCAGGAATATTTATTGAGACACTGAGCTAGGTAACAGTTGAGGATTTGTTTTTCCAAAAATTTTCTGTCATTATCATTCTGTCAGTATAAATTGGGGAATGACCTATTAGAG
>NW_010156710.1:0-672 GCF_000695765.1 Mesitornis unicolor
GCGCCAACCTGCCACCCTAATAAATACGCTGTGTAAAACTGAAGTGTCACGCAAGCAAGCGGTTTGCACGCCTCTTCCCATTCACTTTACGGAGAGACAGTGTATATATAACATGCTGTGAAGTGGATCGGTGTGGATAATAGTTGGGTGGGTTTGTTTTTTTTTTCCTCTACACTGCTGGTAACCTGTATGATTTAGCTATTTTACATCATTAGTTACCCAGCACCCTTAAACATAGGAGATAGCCATATATTAGATTGAAGTTAGAGAAGGTGGTGACTGTTTATTTAGAGTGATAAAATGGTCCATCAGCAGTAATCTCCATCGATATGTGCCACCAGGAGAGGGGGAAAAAAGCCACAATTAATTGCCCTATAGTTTTGTAGGAGAGAGTGGAGCCGGTGCGGACTGAACTTCGATCTCCTCTCTCAGAGCCTATTCATCATCTCCACATTGTATATGGGGGTCTCTCAGGGGCAGGGGGTGGCAAGGTTTATCTACACACAATATTCTCCTACCCTTCTCATACCTGACACGGAAATTTAATTCATTCATACCTGCAGTCCAAGGCAGGGAAAATTAAGCCTACTTCCCCCAACCCGCCACGCAAAAATAACCCAAAAGCCGCTCCGCAAGCGGGGCTGTCCGCTGGACCCCCTGGCCCACCCCAGG
>NW_010156711.1:0-6816 GCF_000695765.1 Mesitornis unicolor
GGTGGCGTCCCTGGGATAAGCTGCAGGGCTGGTGAAAGCGAGCCGAAGATAACTCTGTACCTGCAGGGAGGTGGTTTCGGTCGCTTCCTTCACAGTCGTAAAAGTGCAGCCCTGCTTTGCTGGTTGAAGCGCTCTGTAAATGCTAACGGAGTTGGTAACCTTATCTGAGCCTTCCTATCATGCCATCCTACTTTAAGGTGCTTATAACTTTGTCAAACTCGGGCTCAGACCTGAAATAAGACCTTGAGTGGGTGTTTTTGCCCTGTGTTCTTCAAATAGGCAGTAGGCTAATCGCAGGAGTTGTTTTTGAAGGAATGTACTAACGGGTTAAGCTTTGGTAACCTGTTCTTTGACAAATGCTGTTTTCACGTTTTCGTTCTGATCTGATGTCAACTCTGGAAGCAGGGAAGCATGCTGATAGGGTGGTGTGTTTAAAGCGTGGTAGCACTGACAGTGTGCCTGTTGCTTTCCTGTATCTGGCTGAGTTAAATTTCTTGCTGTTCGTTTGCACATGCTTGGAAACATTGGAGCGTGGTTCCTAAAGTTTGCTGCATTAAGTTTCCTCCAGCATGGAGCTGACTGGCAGGTGTTGACAGGGAGACAAGGGGTCTCGTTCCTTGTGTCTGCAGTGCCGCTTTTGTCATTGGGAAAGGAAACCTCATGTCAAATTAAGAAAGGTCAAGAACCATAATGAATGATGCTTTGCTGCAAAGACTGAAAAGAAGCTGAAAGTGAACAGGCAAGGATGTTGATGCAGGAGCTGTGAGGAAGGAGGATGCAAAAGCCAGGAAGAAGAGTTGGGTGTAGAGGCAGATTGTTAGGACCAAGGATTGCTGAGCAAAGTGTTCTTCTGCTTTTCTTGTTCCGCTGTGGAAAACTGCAGGTGACTGAGGCTTCTCAGCAAAGGTGGCCAGGAGTTGGGAGGACAAGAGGGGAAAGAAGCCGATGGGCAAGGAGTAAATGCGCGGGGAGGATGCAGCATCTTCCTATGGGGAGAGAAGTGGATTTGGAGTAAGGGCTGCAGTGCAGAGATGAAGGATTAAAGGGCTGGGGTTTGCAGATGGTAGGCAGAGATGAGAGAGTTGGGGCGCTGAGTGTGGAGAGGTACAGTAGATACCAAGCTGGAGAGAAAGGAAGCCGTAGATGAGCTTGGTGGCTAGAGAGCGCTCCTACCGAAGTCAAACGCTTCTGGATCTTCCTGTCACTGTCAGCTAAAATTGGTGAACCCCTGGAAACTCCTCTGTTCCGCCAAGCATGCAGAGAAAATTACAAACTCTTATTTTCTCTCTCAGCTGAGATGTGTGGTCCTGCAATTCAATTCAATTCTCATCTTGTTGAAGGCGGATAGGAACATGGTGGTGTAGACTGTCATTTTTAAGGAGTCTTGCTTAAAAAAAAGGTAATGTGCACAATCTAAAAGAACTCAAGGAAATGGCTACAAAGCTGTTAAGAAAACCAAAGCGATCTGTGCTGTGAGGGTTTAGCCTTTTTTGCATAATCCTAGAGCTCTTAAGGCCTTTTTCAATTTTGTCTGGTGTCCTGTATAGTTTATGCAACGTTTCTTCCCTTTGTTAGCTAATTGTAAGACAGTTGCCGTGCTTAATCTAGAGCTTCTTTCAGAAAAGCACATCATATGAATTTTAATACATTCAGTCAAAGAGTATCCGTCTCGGCCTTCAGTAAGTTTGTTTGCTGATAGACTTTCCTGTCATGGTTTTCTGACTTTAATCTGTAGCTCATTTTCACAGTTCCGGTATTTAGTCATTGCACGTATAATGCCTTTCACCTGCCACGTTGAAGTGTTCCCTTATTAAAAGTGTCTTCCCTGTGCGGATTGTAATTGATTAAATCTTGAACTTCTTTTTGGTAACTTAGCAGGAAAAAAACCCACCAGTGATAACATTTCAGTTTTCTGATGAGCCATCTCTAATCTTTTGACACCCTGCTTGAACTTCTGACTCTCTGAAAATGTGTTTGGTCCTTTAGTAGCCAGTCTTTCTCACGGTACTAACTAAAGAAGCCAGGTTCTCTCCTTCTGTCGAGTATCCTCTTGTCCCTGTTGCGGCTGGTAACATCCGGTAACTACCGTGATGTTGATACGATTCAGTCTTGTCTGCTCCTTGGAAATACCGTGCAGCATCCTTCAGCCATCACTTGTATTGCTCATTCTGAAACGTATTTCATAGAATGTGTTGGGTTGGAAGGGACCTTTAAAGATCGGCTGTTCCATCTGTTGCCTTCCATGAGACCTGATGGAAAGTGTCTGCTTGCAGTCGATGTCTCCTGCCATCCCAGTGCTCTCTTCCTTCCGTTCTCGTTCTCCCAGTCTGGATCGCACTTCCCAGTGGCTGACTCTTCTTTCATCGGACCAAGAGCTGCTTCGTGTGTGATTTGCATGAGTGGTGCAGCCACTGCGGATGGTTTTCTGCTGTGCATTCTAAAGCCTTATCTAGGCATTTAAAGTATTTTTAATGTATCTTATGTTGTTTGGGTTGGGTTTTTTCATATTCTAGCTTGTTATGCAAGATACTTTCTGATACCAGATGGAGTGTTTGATGCAAGTTGGAGTTTAAAAAATATCTTCGCTAATGAAATGTATATTCTTACCAAAAAAGGCCCAGTCAGGCAAGTTTTAACACTTAATCTGTATCTTCACCCTCATTTAATTCTTTGAGATTATCTCGGATCAGCTATTCCATTTCTTTTCGTGCCTACCTGACAGCATTCAGTTTACCCCCTCACCTCTTCCTTCGCTTGTTCTGTATATTTTTTTGGTATTCTGAAAACATTCAGTTCAGTTTTAAAGTAGTCCACTAATGTTCCAACACTTCCTGAAAAACAGTACAAATAAATAGTCCAGAAGCTTTGGTCAACTCTTTAAAAAATGTCTAATATTGACATTTACTCCTCAGAATGGAATTCCTTTGGTATAATAGTGCTAAAGTGGGGTGTATCAGAAGGGGTGTGGTGAGTAGGTCGAGAGAGGTTCTCCTTCCCCTCTACTCTGAGACCACATCTGGAATATTGTGTCCAGTTCTGGGCCCCTCAGTTCAAGAAGGACAGGGAACTGCTTGAAAGAGTCCAGCACAGGGCCACAAAGATGATTGAGGGAGTGGAGCATCTCCCTTCTGAGGAGCGGCTGAGGGAGCTGGGTCTCTTTAGCTTGGAGAAGAGGAGACTGAGGGGAGACCTCATTCATGTTTATAAATTGGTAAAGGGTGAGTGTCACGAGGATGGAGCCAGGCTCTTCTCTCTGATGTCCAATGACAGGACAAGGGGCAATGGGTGCAAGCTGGAGCATAGGAGGTTCCATGTGAACATGAGGAAAAACTTTTTTACTGAGAGGGTGAGAGAGCACTGGACCAGGCTGCCCAGAGAGGTTGTGGAGTCTCCTTCTCTGAAGACATTCAAGGCCAACCTGGACGCGTTCCTGTGTGACCTGGTCTAGGTGATTCTGCTCTGGCAGGGGGGTTGGACTGGATGAGCTTTCGAGGTCCCTTCCAACTCCTGAGATTCTGTGATTCTGTAATGTAGACACAGTTTTCAGTTGAATTTCTTTTTCCTCCCACAGGGTTTCTCTTTCACACGGTTTACTGGCTGGGTCTGCTCAGGGAATGAATGAGGCTGTGTGATGAGAGAGGGCAGTTGCTTGTAGGACCTCTTCAGATCCTTGAAGAAAGGAAAGTGTGTAGTGAATTATGTGAAATTTGTAGGAAGGAAAAAGATGGCTTCATGTTTGAGGCAGTTGAATACCACTCTGACAAAGTGAGTTTGATGTTTGTGTTTGTTCTGGGAGTCACACTTTTTACAGGTTCTCCTTGTGTAGATTGGGGTACCCTCAGAGTGAAAATTTGTACTCAAAGGAGCAGATGTGCAGAGCACTCATAGCTGCAGCTGAGGTCTGCTTTGAACAGATAGTTCTGAAAAGTCAGGCTAGGCAGCACTTTTAGAGGTTTCGAGAGCTGTGTTTGTAATTAGCTGGCCTTTGTGGCCTTGGTCTCTTGGCCTCAGTAAATCTCTTGATCTTCATGTTATTGGTGAGGGAAGCGGGCTCCTGCACAGCAGCGTTGTGAAAAGGCATTCTCACCTCACAGCAACGAACGCCTTGAAGCGCTGATTACCAAGGCAGTTTTTAAGATTGGGTTTTGAGCAGTGTATGTGTGCCTCTGTGTCGAACAGAGAGAGTACAATAAAACCCTCAGTCACTGGGTATGAGGAATGCCTTGGATGAAATCTCTTGTGGTGAGGTAATTAAAAACGAGATGTTAAAAAGCACAAGCAGACTGACAAAACTACCAAATAGCCTCACTTGTTTCAGTTCATGAATTTTGTGTCCTCGACTTTGGCCACCTAAAGTTCTTTTCTAGGAGATTTTTGTGGAATAGCCAAGTTAACAACAGTTCTCTTTGTAGGTGCCAGGTGTCTGGCAGCTTTTTAGGTCTGGTATTTCAGCAACTTTCAAGTCCTTGCTGTAATTTGAAACAGGGTTTAGACCTAGGATTAGACATGCCCTTGTCTTTGAGCTGTTACTTGCAAAGCATATCTGTCTGGAATGTGTGGTGCTCCTGGCAGGTGTTTCTGCAGCAGAAAACTACGCACATTCTTTCTGTGCTGAATATTCTGACAGAGGAACTTCGTATCTTGTTTATTCTGATCACCTGCCTCCCTTCATCCTCCTAACCCTACCTCTTTGATGTCTCTACTGAGCCAGAGGATTCAGGGCAGGGAAAGAAGAGGAAAGCTTCTTGTTCCAGTTTTCTTCTTCTAGAGTCTCTTGCTTTGAGCATGGCTCTTTCCTCGGTTATCTTCAGTGGCTGAAGTTAAGCATGAAAACATTTTAGTTTCTTCAAATACTGTCCTTCTTCTGGTCTCTAAACCATTACAAGCCTGCTTCTGAGGGGAGAAAGCAGGATGCTGAAGCACTTACCCTCACACCAAGAAAGCAGTGCAGCTTTAGTAGGGGAAAAACTATGGGTGCAAGGGAGTCAGAGCTATAGGAAGGAAGGAAGAATAAGAAGGGAGAAAACGTGGTGTTTTGTGATGAGAAGACTGAATGTGCGTGAAGTCTCATTAGAGGAGTTAGTGCTTGCTCCAACTTGAGTTATAGTTCTTGGCTCAGTAATTGCTCTCGTACTGGCTTAGAAATACTGTAGTGGGGCTCTGAGAGGAAGAAAGGAAGGGTAACTAATACAGATTTTCC
The DNA here is from genome assembly GCF_000695765.1 of Mesitornis unicolor. NCBI lineage: Eukaryota > Metazoa > Chordata > Aves > Mesitornithiformes > Mesitornithidae > Mesitornis > Mesitornis unicolor. The sequence goes on from NW_010156711.1 coordinate 5,201, forward strand.
AGAAAATGAGATGCAAACAGCCAGTTTTCTTCATGTTTAGAATTTTCAAGAGGGCTGTAAAGCTCCTTTTTAATAGGCATCATTGAAGTACATATATATTCAGAAAACAATCTCTGTTTATATGTGAAAGTGCCACGAGTGTAGGTCTTATCTTTTACAGTAGAGGGAACTGCTGTGCAACCATGTGTATTTTCTACCATCAGTGCTTCCCTGTTTACCCACCTAGTGGGTATCAGAATAAAGTAAGTATGCTTAGTGATAACATACGAATTTACCTTTTACAGCAGCAGAACCCAGGCATGCACCTCTCCTTAGCTGTTTGGTGCCTGAATTTATTACTAAATGACCTCTCTGCTCACCTGCCTGTGCTCTGCTGCTGAGGACACGTCTGCCCAGTTGCCCAGACAGCTGAGGTGCACGGAAGGGTCGTGTTTGTGGGTGCGTATTCAAACAGCCCCTTTCCGGCTGGTTCCAGCCATCGCTGTGCACCGCTTATGTTCCTGCCTGGACTGGAGAGGCTGTTGCTTTATTTGCTTTGCTGAGTGGGGAGCACACGTTGTTCTAGTTGGGAAGTGCATGCCAGACTGGAAGTAAGTTCAGATTTCCATATGGTTGAACTGGTCCATTACTGAATAAATGTCAGCATAAAAATGTTGGTAAGGAATGGTAGCAAAACAGTAAAAAAATGTTCCTATCTTCCCTTACCCCAAACCTCTGAGGAACCAGATTCTGCCAACATTTGGTCTAAATTTGGTCTAAACGCTGGGGAGAGTCATCAGCAGAGGGCGAGCAACCTTGGTGAGCTTGAGAGGCAGGAGGATGTCACTGGTCTTTCTGCTCACATGGCTGCTTGATGTTCACTCCATGGTCTTGGAGGCCACCAGGCAGGACCTGGTCCAGGAGCACACGCTTGGACATATCTGCCTCAGTGATGAGGATGATGGAGACAACAGGCTTAGGTGAGGAGTCCCCATCTGGTAAGCTAACACAGTACTGTGTAGTTATTTTCTTTGAGGTTTTTCCCCTTTTATATAGTGACTGGGGAGACATCATGTTTCCTTCACTCCTTCTATTTGCATCTGTCAGCAGGCACATAGAGTGCCTGCACATAGAGTCAGGGCTCATTGACACTAGAAAACTTGTGCCAGCATACGCACAGAGCAATGGGAGCAGCATACACCCTCTTGAAAGGCATCTTCTTTCTCCTACAGCTGACATGGGAATGTCCTTTCGTTCCTTGATAACATTAGCTAACCCAGTAAAATAGGATTGTTCTTTCATAATGGCTACAGCTCTCTGGATATTCCTCTGTGTAACCTCACCAAATGAGGGTATGATGTGTATCGTTGTCTTAATGCTCTTAGAGGGCATGGGTGTGCTGTCAGAACTTGCCATCGGCCCTCAATTCCTTCCCAGTCCTGTTACCACCTGGCTGTCTCCCACATTTCCCAGCAGTTGTTTTGTCTCTCCCTTTACCTACCATCATCACTCTTATCTCCTCCCCAGTGTACTGTGTAGCCATACTCTCCTTACCTCTGAAGTTTCTCACATCATACTTCAGATAGGTGGATCTCTTAAAAAATTCTTTCTATATTCAACACTGTTTTAGTGTAGGG
>NW_010156711.1:6847-8401 GCF_000695765.1 Mesitornis unicolor
CTTGCTGAGACATCGGGTTAATTGCATCTGTGGTGCAGCACGCATGATCTATGGAAAATGACAAAAGATCTCATGCAGGAGAGAGAATTTGGTGATTCACAGGCATCATTTGTTTCTGTGTGGAGCTGCTGGCACAGCCCACACCAAGCTGATACATTTATTATTGTTAATGACCAGTTTATTCAGGACCGATTTTGTTGTTGGCTGGTATTTCTATCAGAGCTGATACAAGATGGCTTTACAAGACAGGGCAAACTGCATTTTTCTCTGCATTTCTTCACTTACCCAACAGCAAATCTGACCATTTTGGCACACAGCCGTGTGATCTCTTTGGTGGTGATCAGTAGATTGGTGACAGGCTGCAAGTGGCTGGAGTGGTGCGAGTCTCATTTGGCGTGTCAGTCTCCCAGGTACTCCAAGCTTCAGAGGTTGATCTTTAACACAGCAATAAAGGTCCCTTCACAGAATCACAGAACGTTAGGGATTGGAAGGGACCTCAAAAGATCATCTAGTCCAATCCCCCTGCCGGAGCAGGAACACCTAGATGAGGTTACACAGGAAGGCGTCCAGGCGGGTTTTGAATGTCTCCAGAGAAGGAGACTCCACAACCTCTCTGGGCAGCCTGTTCCAGTGCTCTGTCACCCTCACTGAGAAGAAGTTTCTTCTCAAATTTAAGTGGAACCTCCTGTGTTCCAGCTTGTGCCCATTACCCCTTGTCCTATCATTGTTTGTCACCGAGAAGAGCCTGGCTCCATCCTCGTGACACTCACCCTTTAAATATTTATAAACATGAATGAGGTCTCCCCTCAGTCTCCTCTTCTGCAAACTAAAGAGACCCAGCTCCCCTCAGCCGCTCCTCATAAGGGAGATGCTCCACTCCCTTGATCATCTTTGTAGCCCTATGCTGGACTCTCTCCAGCAGTTCCCTGTCCTTCTTGAACTGAGGGGCACAGAACTGAACACAATATTCCAGATGCAGTCTCACCAGGGCAGAGTAGAGGGGAAGGAGAACCTCTCTCGACCTACTAACCACCCCTCTTCTGATACACCCCCTCCTGATACACCCTTTTCTGAGACTTAATAGCATTACCTACTATCTTGGCTGTGGATGCTGTAGCATTGAACTAAAGTAATAAGAAAAAGACAAAAAGAGCCTGTCCCTCCCTGAGAAAAGGATCCACTCTTTGCGGGAGCATTAGTTTTCTGTGGCTGCTATGTTGGCTGTCGTTGCTGACTGATACCTGTTGCTTTGGGCAGTGTCTGAAGCAGATGTGCCCAGCTGGTCTGGTGATGTGCCTTGGCCCAGAGCTTGGGGTATGAGACACTGCCACAGAATTCCTGGGTGCCTGTGGCTAAGTCAGTCTGCAAAATACCCCATGTGTAAAAAATACAGGCACTGTTATCCCTCATGGAGCTGTTGTGAGAATGATGTTCGGGGTTAGGATGCATATGAACACAGAGAAAGGTGTATGTTCTGCTCATGCACCAGGTTCAATAAACTGCATTGGAATTCAATCATTAGCTGAGAGCACAGGCCAGAGCAGAAGCAGCGGT
>NW_010156711.1:8432-24303 GCF_000695765.1 Mesitornis unicolor
ATGCTCTATAAGGAGGGATGGAGGGATATAAAAGACACCTTTCCCGGTAATGAGAAAGCAAGGAAGCTCCTGAAGATTGCTGTAAGCCAGTCGTCCTGCAGTAGACTTCAAATGCTACCAAAATGTCCTATGTGCTTCCCCCCACAAGATCCCAGCCAGTTTCCTATCTCAGGGGACAAAGAACTTACCCTCTCATTGTGGCAGTCCTGGCACAAGCAGGACTTCCTAAAATTCCCTTCAGCAATGTGGTGTTTAAAATGTTTGCTGAAAGCTGTACTGTTCAATAAAGCAACCGTGGTTATATTTCAAAATGTATTTTCACATTTTTTAATAACTTTAAGCGTGTGCCTGAATGTGGTGGGTGAACAGATGTGTCGGGAAAAGCACTGTGTGTTTGTGTAGTGCTTGGTGCACTGGATTTCTTTGTAGGAATTTGGACAGCACAGTCGTGTTGTTTGGTGCAGTTAAAAGGCGCTGTGGGAGAACGAAGCACAGTGAGCATTACCTGGTGCTGTGGATTTGCTCTGCGTATGTGTGTCAGAGTTAACATCGGAGTTCAGCAGCTGAAGTCTGAATAGCACTTGCCTTCACTTGACATCCCACATGTGTTTCTAAAAAGAAATAAATAAAATAATAATAATTGAAGAAAAAGGAGGAAGGGGATGGATTCTGACTTTTGGAGAGTGCGTGGTTCCTAAGGGACAAGACAGCGGGGCTATGGGTGCCCGCAGAAGGATGGGTGAGGGAAGAAATGACAAGGGAAGAGGAGAATAAAGGAGATGAAAGAGGAATGGGGTAGTGAAGGGGTAAGAATTGAGGAAAGGAATGACAAAGATAGGTGGAGAGACTTTTAGCTCATAATAAGAAGTGAAAACAAGGTAAGAAAGATAATGGGTGGGGAAAACTCAGTGAGAGACCTGTGCCGGTGATTTTCAGGGTAATCATACAGGATTTGAGACAGCAACTGGAATGAGTGAGGCTGTGTGTGGATCTGTGCAGAGGAACAGTTGGGTTGATGCCAGCCAAGCTGCTGGCCTTGCTGGCTCTTCCTTCACTGTGCATCTTCACCACCCTCCTCTTCCTCTCTTGCTGCTGGGCTGTTTGTGTTGAAAGAGACCCTCAGTTTTCTTTATTCCTCTGTCAGATTGTTGCCTATCTGGGGCAGAGTGACTGCCCCTCATTGCCCTCTTCTCTGGTGATCAAGGATGCCTGTAGGGTGTCTTTTCCTTACAGTGATACATTTCAGAATTTGAGAATTATTTGGCTATTTTACAATATATAATACTTAGTCATTAAAAGCTTAGGGGCATCTTACAATAAGAAGAAAGAGCAAATGAGTTGTAAAGGAAAAAGGAGACGTTCAGGAGGAAAGGAAACAGCATAAATGAATGTTTTTAGAAAGAGAAAGTGCGTTGTGATAGTAGAAATGAGGAAATGGAAACTTGAAATTATTTTTTTCAATGAGACTTTTTGGATGGTGATGTCTGATAGCCAGCACAGCACAGGCCAAGCAATTTCAGCGACTGTTCTGAGCCACTGTGATAAATCCTGTGATGCAGAACATCACCTTTTTTAAAGGGTAGACGAGAGCTTTTAAGTTAAGCTGCAGATAGTAGACAACTTCTCCGTACTTAGATAAACTGTGTGCCATACAAATAGTTTGTTGCTCAGTTAAAACTGGCTTAGCTGCAGCTTTATCTCCTTATGCTTTTTTGTTCTTGCCAAAGTCTCTCTGGATCATAGTTTTTGGTGTTGTCCTCAGCTTCTTTCCACTTGCAGTTGACTAGATTAAACATCTTTATAACAGCTCTGATTATGGAGCCACTGTACTGTCAGTTGTTGTGTTTTCTCCCAATATATCGATGAAGCAAATGCAGAACATTGGGCCAATCATAGACTTCCAGAGTGAAACATTTTGCTGGGGTTTTAGGAAGTCATTTTGCTGGCTTTAGCAAGGAAGGAATTCAAATGGCTGGGGTTCGTCTCATCAGTCCCCATGGAAACCTGCCCAGCTCCTGAGTCGCTGGAAGATCATTGCTCCTATGTGCTCCACTGGTAAATGATCTGCAAACTATGTCTGTGCTGAGCATCTGCTGGGCCAGAGCTGGATAACGCCAGCCAGAGGGAGACACAGAGGGAGGCAGGGGAGCCGCTGGCCTGGTGAAGGAACTGGGAAGAGAGGGTCTCTGAAGGACAAATGGCCCGGGCTGAAGAGAGGAGGCCAGGCACGTAGAGGCAGAGGGAGGACAGAGGCTTTCGAGACATGCACTGGCATCGGTGACCCGCGGTGGTAGATTTTTATAGTCAGGGCTGTATAAAGTGGAGCATGGTCCCTTTCAGGTGCTGTAGCAGAGCAAACCGCTGCTGCCCGAGTTTCTGCCATGGCTGGGACGTCGCTGTGAAACGTGGCCGTAACCTCGCGTAGGGTTGTTCTGCCCCAAGAGCGGCTTCCTGCTGGGCTTTGTGCTAGCTCAGGTGCTTCCTCCATCTGAAGGGCTTTGAGCCCTGCTGAGGGGAAACTGGCTGTGCCCGGCGGAATTTGTGCTTTTACTGACTTTGTTTTTTGGAAGAGAAGAAGAAATGTCATTAATCTTTTTTTAAAACTACAAAGTCAAGAATGTAGAAGTCGTGATCTTCTAGGATTAATAAACTTGGTGTGAATTTGACATATTGTGTGCAGTGCAGGAACAAATCCTGTTTTCCTCTAGAGGATACCTGTTGTGTCTTAGGCAGGGGATGCTTTGGAGAGGAATCAAAAGTAGCATGCTGCAGCATGACCCGTGTTTCATTTGCTGTATGAATGGTATGAATGGAAAGGTTGAGAGTTGGTGAGGCTGGGGATTGCAGGAAGGAAAAGGCACAGTTTTGAGATTCCCAGGCTGGATTTCATCCCTGCCATGAGTTCCCTCTGTGTAAGCAGTGATCATTTTCAGCACTGTGCCCCCGTTGTCTTCTGAGATGCTTTTTTGAGCCATAGGGATGTAATCCGGTTGTGGGCTGCTGGAACCTTGTGTGAAGCCTGTCATGCGTGACCAAGGTGGAAGTATCCAATTTAGGAATGTGCAGCCAGCCTTCATTTTGCTGCTTACTCATTTTTTGAGAATTTGATTTTGCACTGTTAACTGCCCTTGGATGCAGGAGGGGCGATGTGTACGTGCTGTGGGATTATGTATCTGGGTACGTAGGGACACCCACGGTCTGAGCATTTCTCAGATACTTCAGTTGGAAATGGCAACAAATCTAATGAAGCAATAGCTTGATTCCTTGCAAGGATTCTGGATGTAACTTACTCTGTTCTGTTTGTGCGAAAAAATAAGTTAAAAGGAGCAGCGTCTGAGCACAGTGAGGCCCACAGCAGTTTTCACCTCTTACAGGGATTAATTTGATGGCTTGTGTGTAGGACTTGTTAAAACCTGCCTCTTGCACGCAGACCTTCCCTGCGGGCTGATGGCTTTTCAGGAAGATGTCTCTGGAAACATGTGGCAGTGAAAACAGAGACAGCTGCCGGGACTGATGTATCAGACAGGTTTGCTGATGGGTAGGCACACCTTCCTTTGCACGCCCTACGTATTGGAGAGCGGGTTCAGGAAGCAGACATCCTTATGTTGGGTTTCTGGAGGGCTTTCCCCCTACCTTTTTTTTTTTTTAATTAGGTGTAAAGGTGACAACACTCAAGCTTGGAGCAGGTTAATGCAGCGATGCTAGATCTGGGTTTGATTAGACAGGCATGGAAAAAGGAGAATTGTTTTTATCAGCTCTGTCAGTTGAGCATCTGGCAATGCCTAGGGGGTGAGTAGCACAGTGAATTGAAAATTAATTGACTATCAACTTCACATTGCTCATCAGAGTCCTACAGACATTTATTATTCACAATGTCTAGCATCCTTCCAGGTGCTGGACAGACCACGCTGCGATGATGGTGCACAAGGCAGAACGAGGGACACGTGGCAGGGGATTTCTTAACCGGTGTGAACCCCCTGCGGTCACTGCTCCCCGTCCTGTCTTGTGCAGGGGATTTCTTAACCTGTGTGAATCCCCTGCGGTCACTGCTCCCCGTCCTGTCTTGGGTTTGCTCTTTGGCTCCGCACAAAGTGTCTCCTGTCCCCTGTGTGTAAAATGGTTGTGCTAACTTTGCAGTGAATTAGCATTTGATCAACTTCAGTGTTGGCGTCCTTGCGTAGAAATAACTGACTGGTGTTATTTACCAGCTGTTGTACTGGGTTTTTTCATTACTGAATGGAGTTCTTGGATGGATACATTGTATTACGATGACCAACTTCATTACAGATTTTAGTTTTCTGCTTTCATAAAGCAGGCCTGTCTGCATGGCAGCCCTTTGCTGTCAACTGATATGCATTATAGAGCTGTGCTTCTGGATTAAATGTATCACATTTTTATAGTCTGTCTCCTTTGGAGGTGGAAGTGCCAGGAATGGGTGTTGGGAGTCGCTGGAGTGATGTATGTGTTTGTCATCGGTTGGTCTTCTTTCTGCCTTGGCACTGTGGACAGGACCCTGACCTCTCCACGTATCCTCCTTTCCCCGCAGGTATTGAGAACCTGCCCTTTGAATTGCAGAGAAACTTCCAGCTCATGCGGGATCTGGATCAGAGGACGGAAGGTGAGGGCTAGAGATGGTTCTGTTGATGAAGTGAAGTTGGGAATTGTGCAGCTTGACTGGCTTTTCTTTCCTGTGCCTTCATCATGGGGATCTCAGGGCGTGGGAGGAAGCCTACAGCTGCTCTTACCCTTCAGTCTCTCTTAATGAAGGGCAGTGTAGTGTGTGCGTATATATATATATGTATGTGTATTTATGTATTTAATGGTAAACTTGTTTCAGACCTCAAGTCGGAGATCGATAAGCTGGCCACGGAGTATATCAGCAATGCACGGACTTTGTCTTCGGAGGAAAAACTGGGGCTTCTCAAGCAAATCCAGGAGGCCTATGGGAAATGCAAGGAGTTTGGGGACGACAAGGTTCAGCTGGCTATGCAGACCTACGAGATGGTATGAAGGGAAGTGTCTAGTGCTGATCGTATGAAAGGCTGTGCTAAAGCCCTCAGTCCTGGAAGGCCCTGATCTCTCTTTTTAGCCCTAAATACTATTTCTCCTCAGCTCTTAGTGCAAGCTCCACGCCGTCTCCTCTTTGCCCTCTTGAGCTCTGTTCTGGGGTAACTTCTGGCTGCTGTCATCTTTGCAGGTTGATAAGCACATTCGGCGGCTGGACACAGACCTCGCTCGCTTTGAAGCAGACCTGAAGGAGAAGCAGATTGAGTCGAGTGACTATGACAGCTCTTCCAGCAAGGGCAAGAAGAGTGAGTACCACCACTGGGCTGCAGATTGATACAGAAGGCAGCCAAGTGACTATGGAAGTGGTGGGGATGAAGGCAGGCACTGGAGTGGTACAGATCAGAGACTGTTACGCTGGAATCTGAAGGACAGGTAAAAAGATGGTGACCTGGGCTCTTCTTGTGTGAGCATAATCGAGGCCGCTAGATAAAATTAAGATGGGGTGCGTGGCCCAAAGCCGATATATACCCTGAAGTATTTTAGTGCTGGAGAGGTTGTTACTGTCAGGTGTCTATTTTGATGGCGTGGTAGATGCAACACCTTTTTCTCTTCTTACCAGAGGGGCGAGCCCAAAAAGAGAAGAAAGCTGCCCGTGCTCGCTCGAAAGGGAAGAACTCTGATGAGGAGGCGCCAAAAACTGCCCAAAAGAAATTGAAGCTTGTCCGCACGTAAGTGTTTAAGAGATCCGTGGGAATAAGGAGCATCACTGCAAATCAGACCAAGGGAAGCCTAGCCAGACTTCCTGAGAAAGATCTGATCCCCACCCAGACCAGGTGTTGTGTCCCCTGTCTCTGCTTGGGAACCAAGAGGGAGACCTAATTCTTTCTGGGGAGTGTGGGATGAAGGGTCACTTCAGTGGAGTTGGGTGTATGCGCTTGAAGAAAAAGAAGTGGCTGTCTGTGGCACACAAGGGCACTTTCTTGTAGAGACATGGAAGGACTCAAAGCCAGTTATTTTGCTGACCTGCTTTATTCCTGCCCTGCAGTAGCACAGAATATGGGATGCCTTCAGTCACCTTTGGAAACGTGCACCCTTCGGATGTGTTGGACATGCCCGTGGACCCCAATGAGCCCACTTACTGCCTCTGCCACCAGGTCTCCTACGGGGAGATGATTGGCTGCGACAACCCAGATGTAAGAGGCTGCACTTGGTGGAAACGAGGGAGAAGGGAGCGGGGAGAGTCTTGCACAAAAGGGCTTGTCCTCCTTGTGTGGGGCCTCGTACAGCAGGCAGGGACACGAAGAGGGCTTACCTCAGATAGTTTGGAAGGGCAGAGGGGTGGGTTGCTAGGGCCTGTTAAGTGCCTCTTTCTTCAGGGTTTTCTTTAAAAGGACAGGTTGTTTTCTTAGCAAGGGAGGAGGGTAGTTGTTCTTGCTAACAGCGTATAGGTTGGGTGTGAGTCTTTGTTCCCTGAACGCTGCTAGGGATTTAGGAGTTTGTGACCAAATGATGGGAAACTTTGGTAGCCCAGAAGCAATTTTTTCAGAAGGAAACTGCCCTTTAACTCGCTGCTCTCCATCCCGACAGTGTTCCATCGAATGGTTTCATTTTGCCTGTGTGGGCCTGACAACAAAGCCAAGAGGAAAATGGTGAGTGAACAAGCAACCGTTGGCCTTTGGAAAGGGGAGATCCTGGGTGGCAGGAGGAAGGAAAATGTATATGAACACTTAGAACACTTCTTAAAAAGGAAAATTTGAATCAAGGCTTTGTCCGTGAGCTTGGAAAAGGTCTTTTGGGACTCTATGTTCGAGATTCATATCATGCCATAAATGCTGGCTTTTTACTTCCTTTCTGCCAGGTTCTGCCCTCGCTGTTCCCAGGAGAGGAAGAAGAAGTAAAAGCCCGTGAGCCCTCAGCACTGCTGCAGGAGCTCTCTTCCCCCTGCCAGGGCCTCGTTCCAGCTCCCCCAGCCCCTGGGGCCTTGGCTGGGGGAAGTCTTGCCCTGTTTGTGGTTTGGGCCATCCCTGGAATGGTGTGTACCCTCACAGCGGTTCCTGTGTGTCCTGTATCCCTGGTTGCTTCTGCATCCCTAAGGGAGGCCCTCTCTGTACTATTCTGAACAGGTCTCTGAACCTCACAGGGAGTGAAAGGGCACCAGGGTAGCCACCAGATTCCCAGGGATTCAGGTAGCCCCTGATTTTCCTTGGCTTTCCTTCAGCCTCCTCAGCGTTCATTGCCTACTCTCTGCTTAGAGAAAAGGCTATGGGATGGAGGAAGGAAAGGAGGTAAGTCTTCAGCATTTTAGGTCTTTGATTTTCCTGGGTCTTTTTCAGGAGAGAGGGAGTAACCAGGCCACTTCTTAATCTAGTGGGTTGGTTGAGAGACTGAAAACATAATGTACTCCCTGTCTTTAACCATTCCACTGCTGGCATTGAGCAGCCTCTTTTGTTGGGGAGAGGAGGAGGGAGGGGTGTTTAGAGCTAGCTTTATCTCTCATTCCTGGGGTAACCCTGCTGGTCTGGGAAGCACGTTGTGTGAAGGAGGAAGAATTTCTGACCCCATGGGGAGAAATGGCTTGATCCAGCCTGTCCTCTGGCTCCAAAATTCTGCCTGCCTTTTGCGCAGTGGTGCTTCTCCATTATGTTGATGATGGGAAGTCTGGGGATTCAGATCCCGCTTGTATAATACGGAATTAAATAAAATTCATTGAAACACATACTCTCTTTGCCTTGCTGTCACCTCCAAAGTAAACTGTGGTAATTGATCTTTTTAGTTATTCTTTCACATCTCTGCTTTAATTCTGAATTAATTATGAATGTGATACAGCTTTTTCATGTAACAGTCCTGCACAGTGTTAATAAGTGACATTCTGCTTAAGTCAGGCTTGAAAATGTACTTAATATGCTTGCAAAAGGTCGCTAAGCTTTCTAGTGGCTGTGAAAAATATCTGCCCCTTCGGTCGGGCCCCCGCAAGAGGGTGGGCATTTATTCACCTTTTTGTTGGACCGTTTACTTCATCAGTTGTGCCCTCTCAAATGAGAAGAGGTAGGGGTTACAGAAGGCCCACCCTCACCACTGGGAAGCACAGCAGAGAAAATAAGCCACCAAGACAAATCACATGCATCCAAAAATGTGGGTAGTAGTTGCTCCAGATACCCTGATAACTTGCTCCCTTCACCTTGGATCACCTTGTTGCCAGAAGCTCCAGCTGCTGTTACTAAGGTAATGTTAGGCTCCAAAACAGTTACCGAAGATGTGTCTCTGTAGCGTGTGCAGGTAACTGTGAGGAGATGATCCTTACTGAAGCTGCCCTTTATCTCTTCTGTGGCATAGCCTGGAGCTGGATGAGCCCAAGTCTCTCCTTCCTGCTTGATCTCTGCTATTCAGGAGGTTTTCAGGCTTTTCAGCTGAAACATGAGATCTTTTCCTGACATAAATTGCTTGTGTGAGGATCAGTGGAGCATTTTTGTTCTGGTAGTCGTGAATACAAAGCTCTTCTAGGAGTTTATTAAAAACATTCAGAGGACTGTGTAGGTGGAGAGCAGCGCTACTCTCACCCAGTACTTGTACAGGGACCGTGCCAAAGCCATCAGCTCGGACGCTGGTGTTTTGTGCTCAAGTGAGTTAGCATTGAGTCAGTCTGCTTTTGCTTCAAGAAGGGGTGCTCAGGTTCCCATTTTGCGCAGAAAAAAGTAGAGGTGATTCCTTACCCAGGCCGTGGCTCATATGGTTTGTGGTACTGCTGCCACGGTCTGGATCTCAGTTCCCAGCTTGGCTTTAACCATTTTTCTGAGGCTTCCCTCCTTAAACAGAGAGGAAGTAAATTCTGGAAGGTGTTGGTTGTGCGTGTGGTACCGTCTTTATAGCAGGAGATGCTGAGCCATCAGCCAGAGGGTGAGCAGGCTGTGGCAGAAGGACAGATTGCCTCTGCGGGGGTTAATCCAGATACCAGCTGTGTGCTGACCTGACAGGACAGAGGGAAGATGTGGATTGAACTTGAGAATGGGCTTTGGGCAAAGGGCACTGGTGACAGAGGATGCTAATGCTCCTCTGAGTGGTTTGGTTTTGGAGGGATAGGACACTGGGTTGTGATGAGCAAGGAGCTCTCTATGAGCTGTGGGCTAGAGAGGTGCTTGGAGTGGTGGTCCTGTAATGAAGCCACTGCTGATGAAGGATAATAAGTAGTTTTTGGATGTGCATGGTGCAGTGTGAAGGCAGCGTGAGTGAAACCCAGGACACAGGGTGACCTGTCACTTGGGTCCTGGTTGTAGCTCTGCTCAGGGTAGCTCTGGTTTGGGAAACACGAGTCCAGGCTCTTCTGCACTCAGCATAGGATGTTGAGAGAGGGAGGTACACCAGAATACTCCCCTTTTCAGGCTGAAGTTTGGGCACAGGGTTACCATTGTGCATCTTGGGATACTGAGAATTGGAAAAGCCTGGTGACTTAATGCAAAACACTTGAAAAATGCCGAGGCCAGGTTCTGATTCAGTGCCAGAAAATGTTGGGGAGTTTCAGCTGGCAGTGTGGAGCATTCAGGGGATGTTTGCTGCAGCTGAGGGAATGCTCTAACTTAGAGGAAACTGTAATGATGAAAATGGATGATTTTTAAATGGCTTACAAGTGTAAATGCAACCAAAATGACGTCAAAAGCTAACCTTGGAAGAGAGGGAATAAGGGCAGCAACTGTGCAACATTTAATCACCAGAGAGGGGAAATAAAAGGATCAGTAGAAGCTCGAAATTACAAAGTGCAAAAATGAAGCCAGTGGGAACAAAGCCTGTAAGTGACAAGGCTAGCAACACAAGCAGCTTTTTTTAGGATGCCTTTTGTTTTTGATGTAATTGAAGATGGCACATGTCCATTACCAACTGCAGACAGCAGAATTGTTTATAATGAGAGGAGGGGGAAGTGTTCTGTCAATATTTATTCTGTGTTGGTGCTGGTGTCATATGGGGATGATGTACTTCCTAGGCAAGCAGCGAGGAGGATTTTAAATAGCATCTATTGGGGTGAACACATTTTCTGATCAGCAGCCTTCATTAGGTGGTGTTTGCGGCCCTGTGAAAGCCACCTGAAGGCGGCCGTGGTCTGCTCTCTGTCAGGCTCCGCATGGGTGGGGAAAGCCTCCAAGGCTGGAAAAGAGCCAGCTCCGCGCTGGTCCTTAGCGATGTCAAGAAGGCTGCCACAGCTGTCCAGATGTGCAATGCCGACACGGCGGAGGAGTAAGTTGCTTCTCTTCAAAATGAGCAAGAACTCCAGGTCAGCAAAATAAAATCAGTTTGACTGCAAGTAGCAGAAAAGACCCTTTTTCAAATATTCAAATGTCACATATTACTTGATATTTTTATTTTTCTTTAATGATCACTGTTGATAGTTGCCTGTATTGCTGTAGAGACAATGAGATCTGAAAAGTGTACTTCACCTCGAATTGAAGTGCTTAAGAAAGGGGATGCACTAAGCTGAAGTAATCATGAAGTCCTTTAGGGAACTGGCCAGCTTGCAGATTTCCTGGAACAGCTGTTGGTGCAAAATAAACACTTTCTAAAATGGAGCTGGAGCAATTGCCCTTTTTGAGTGATTGGAAATGACCTAGTTGATGAGTAAAGGCAAGTCTGAGTTTCAGGAAGCTGGAGCCATACAGCACAACAAGAGGGAAGACTTTTGCCAGCCTCTTTAAGCCCTTTCATTAATAATAACTGGCCGTGCACCCAAATGACCAGTTCATCTTGTCCAGCTGTGATTGCCCCAGATGTAGCCATCATTTGTAGGTAGCTGGGCAAGTGTGGGTGATGAGGCTGTTCCTCAAAGTATTCCCCTTTCCGGGGAGCAGGTGAGCTCAGCGAGCTCCTGTCCCCTGGGCTCTGCCACCGCTGTGTCCCTGTGTGATGTGCACAGAAACCGTTCCAGCTGTGACCACTGCCTTCCACCAGCGGGACCTTCTTCATCCGATACAATCCTAGCTAGCGATTCAACGAGCTCCACAGCTCAGCAGCATTCAGCCTTTCATTAAATGCTCTTAAGGTATTAGTCACCTCACTATACAATAACAGGTGGGAGAGTCTGGTACTGTCTGATGAAAAAGTTGGGTAAGGCTCCTGTGCCTAAGCAGACTATTTGAGGCTTAATTGCAGAGTGTACTTTGGTGATATTCACTTATATTATTGGGGTTAAATTCTTATAAGACAACTACTGCATATAAAGATATACACATATTTAAATATATATTTGTCTTAGAATTGGAAACGCTGATTGGAAGATACCCCTGGAGGTCATCTGGTCCAGCTTCCCCTTCAAAGCAGGGCTGCTGTTGGTCCTAAATCCTAATCCTACCTTTATATGCTGGTTGCATGGCTCCAGGTGAATGGTGATGTTGCTGAAGATCTTAAGGCTTCAAATGCTGGCCGGACCAGTCCAGACATCTCAAGAGAAAAACATTCCCAAGAGATAACTTTCTTACACTGTCTGAAAATCAGAGCAGGTCTCAGGATGATGCTTCTTGTTGCCAATACACCTTGTCAAGAGGCGGTAGTCACAGATGACAGCAGGATTGCTCCCCTCTGGCATATACAGAGAAACAGGTGGGACTTCCTCCAAGCCCCAGAAAGGAGGGATGCAAAGGGTACCCAGTCACTCTCTTGCTTAAATGAAGTTTTTAGCTAAAGCACAGCAGGACATTGAGGTGACTGAGCCGAGCCCACGGTGCAACCATGGTGAACTGGCAGCAGGAGCACTGATGCCTCATTTCTCCTGGCACAGGGCAAGGCAATGCCCCAAGCATTTAATGTAGATGATTTAATGTAGTATGATTATCAAAACTTAACTAATCCATACCGAGGGCCCTGCACAAAGCAGACCTGGCTGGTTTGATGTTTCTGAGCAGTTGTCCCTAGTGTGATCAACTGTGCTTCTACTTCTTCCCTGCCATCTGAACCAGAAGGACAAACTGGAGGCATTGGCAGGTTGAGCGTGCAACCCCTGGCTGCTCTAAAGCAGCGGCAGCAGGCAAGGGAGGCTGCAGCACTCAGAGGGTTAAAAATGAATAGAAGGAAAGAAAATGTCCCATCTTTCTTTCCAAAGACAACAGAAGTTGCCTAGTAGTGACAGTATCAGAAGAATCATAGCTGTTTTCATCAAATAAAATGCATTTCATTTACAAAAATAGTCAAACATCTTGATTAATTTATGCTAATTTATGTTCATTCTTCTGAATACATAAAAGAAGTCTAAGTCTTAGTTTAAAAGACATTTCTGCCCAAGTCTTAAGGACAGGCAAACCTGTGACAAGCACTAAGCTCCTAAAGCCTCGTGTGAAAAAGATGTTCAGCAAGTTGCCTGCTGTGGTCTGTTTTTGCAGATGTGCAGTTTAATTTCAGCAGTTTGGGCTGCTGCCATTGAAGGAATAACTCATTCAGAGCTGAACACCAGGCCGGGAGGGGAAAAGGCTGGAATTACTTTTTGAATATTGACAACAGGCAAGGGAAAAAAAAATAAATTGTGAGACCGTGAGATTTCCTCCTTCCAAAAGCCTGAAGGATCATTGGAAAAACCCATTTAGTTAACACAGAAAAGTGAGAAGAGGCCTGTCCGGAGCTCTGTAGTCCAAGCCCTGGCTTGCACTAGGGCTACCTTCATGGTTAGATCAGGTTCTTGCACTAAACCAGTCTGCCTAAAAAGACTAAAGCAGTTTATTCAAGTGTGCTTTTATGAATCCACTCCATTTTAGCTTGTATTATTAATTCAAGAATCCATTTTTAAATGCTGTTTTGCAATCAATTAAATATTCCATTTCCTAAACAACAGGTAAAAAAATGCTTCATTCACTATTTCCTAACAAAATAAAATGTAAATTGAGCATTTGAATTAATGCATGTTTTACCTGTACAGTGCTCGTATAAATGTGAATAGATTAACATATCCACCGAGTCAAAATGAGTGCCAATTTTAATGTAAAATCTATTTTTATCAACATATTCACATAGCTCTCAGCCAGTGACAGTAAACCCACCAAAATGAAGTACAACTGCAGAATGAAGATTATTTAACCTGTGATTAAAGTCAGCAATTCATATAATTTTGGTTTAAGTCAGCTTTTGTCTGTGGAAACGGAGACCTCAGCTCTGCTCTGAGTGGTCTGGTACCCACATCCCTTCCCCAAGGGGCCATAGGTACCAGGATGAAGGTGTTCAGCGCTGGGCTCTTGAAGCAGGTTCTTGATGCAGGGAAGACCCAGAGCTGAACTGGGAGAGGACCTTTACATGACTGCTCTACAATGACACAGATGCAGCACCAGAGGACATCTGAATCCATGTCCTGTAGGCGCTGGGGTGCAGACTGCTGTCTCAGCCAGTACCTCATTGTCATAGAACCACAGAATCACAGAATAATTTGGGCTGAAAGGGACCTTAAAGCTCATCCAGTCCAACCCCCCTGCCATGGGCAGGGACACCTCCCACCAGACCAGGTTGCTCAATGCCCCATTCAACCTGGCCTTGAACACCTCCACGGAGGGGGCATCCACCACTTCCCTGGGCAGCCTGTGCCAGTGTCTCACCTCAGACTTAACAATATTCCCATTTTCTGCCCCTCCTTCTCCTCTCTTTCTCTGTACTCTCTGAATGCTTCATCTGAAGCATTGCTTGAAAGACTCCAGTGCAGGGCCACAAAGATGATCGAGGGAGTGGAGCATCTCCCTTCTGAGGAGCGTCTGAGGGAGATGGGTCTTTTTAGCTTGGAGAAGAGGAGACTGAGGGGTGACCTCATTCATGTTTATAAATTTGTAAAGGGTGAGTGTCAGGAGGACGGAGCCAGGCTCTTCTCAGTGATAGCCAATGACAGGACAAGGGAAAATGGGAGCAAGCTGGAGCATAGGAGGTTTCATGTGAACATGAGGAAAACCTTCTTTACTGTGAGGGTTTTGGAGCACTGGACCAGGCTGCCCAGAGAGGTTGTGGAGTCTCCTTCTCTGGAGACATTCAAAACCCGCCTGGATGTGTTCCTGTGTGACCTGGCCTAGGTGATCCTGCTCTGGCAGGGGGGTTGGACTGGATGCACTTCAGAGGTCCTTTCAACTCCTAACATTCTGTGATGCTGAACAGAGCAAACCTCGAGTGAGACCCAGCAATGTCACCAACAGAGCCAAAGCCAGCATGGAGCAAGGGCACCTGTGCAAGCCCCAGTTCCTGGGAGCTGCCAAAAGATCACTGAGACCAGAGCAGAACAGCAGAAATGCCAGGAAACCCTTAAAATGCCAATATGTGTATACTGAAAAAGCAGAAAATCACCAAAAAGATGAGAAAGAGACAAGTAAGGTGAAGAAAGTTGAAAATCGGCAGAAATGCCAGGAAACAGCCTTGGGAACTGGGATCTGGCAAGAACATGAGCCTGGGGGACGATGAGAGGGGCCACAAGGAGAGCCAGAGCCGCTGCTGTTGAATGATGTCATCTATGGAGAGGAGGGGGCAGCGTGTTGCTTAGGGGCCCCCATCTCTACCTGTTCTCTTAGGTCGATGTTTTGATAAATGCAGGTACCACATTTTTAACCTGGCGTGTCTTGGGGGCTCTGTTAGCCCCTTCCTTAGTCCGCCCTAATAGCTACACAGGCAGAATTGCTCACAGCCTCCTACATAAGCAAAGACACCAGCATTTATTTTCTAACAGCTTATTTATTCCAGCAATTTATTTTCTAGCACCTACTTCCCAGCATCTATTTTCTAGTTTTATATCAATATGATATACAAATATATTGCAATTAACAGCACTGTTACGGCTGCACCAGTATTCTGATTTTTAACTCCCGCTAACATGAGAAAAAAAGATGTAGGTATTTTCACCAGAACTTCCTTTCTGAAAAATACATTTTTTTTCTACAACAGGCAAGTTTGGAAAAGTTTCTCTGTCTGTCTGTCTATCCATCTGTTATCTGCTCACATTTCAAATTATTATATGTGTTCCTGTGTGGTCTCCTCTAGGTGATCCTGCTCTAGTAGGGGGATTAGACTGGATGATCATCAGAGGTCCCTTCCAAGCCCTGCCATTCTGTGATACTGTGATTTAAGGCACATGTTTTCTAGAGGTGCTGCCTGCCAAGACACCGAGTCTGGAAGTCACACCTAATCTCTGTAGCCTCCATGAGTTTCTTGTGCTGATCAGACATCTTTTCCCCTCTGCCCCCCAATTTAACTCATAACTGACACAGTCTAACATCAGCCATCATTCTTTCTTCTTAAGTGCTCCGTGTCCCTGAGTGCGCTTTATTTCTTGGCAAGTTAGGCCAGTGTGCGTGTTGAGGAACCATGCTATGCACCTCCATGACCTGGCTCTGCAGTGGCCCTTTCCCTCCTGGTTCTTTGCTCACTGGAGCCAAGGCCCAGCTTGGTACCATGCTGCTACAGCCTCTTCTGGCTGTGTTTGCCATCTCCATGGCCCTTAGCCATCCTGGGCTGAGGGGCTGTGTGCCATACACGCGCACAAAGTAGAGGGGAAACAAAGGGGTGGGGCATTGGATCAGCACATTGTGTGCAGGATGGGGATATTTTTGGGTGCTCGCCTTGGTCCTGTGATGTCTTCCGTCAGTCTGATGAAGGAAGGGGCAATAGAACCCTTGTAAGAGAGGAGGAAAGGTCTGTGAGCCATGGTGCTGGGGTTTTCAAGAGGTTTTTCAGACATTGCTGCTGGGTGGCACTGTTTGTGGTGGAACATGCAGAGTGGAAAATACTGAGAAATATCTGAGGTATTGAAGACAACAGCAAGACTAACTTGGAAGAGGAGCTTGTCTGCTTACGGTGGCTCTGAAAACAAGGTTGCAAATCTGCTACAGTGCAAAAATTATGCATCTTGTAATGCATCATCGGGGGTATGGCCTTA
>NW_010156712.1:0-13035 GCF_000695765.1 Mesitornis unicolor
GTCCCTTCCAATCCCGAACGTTCTGTGATTCGTTCTGTGAACTGGAGAAGCCACAGGGGCCTGTTCATTGGAGGACCAGAAACTGTAGTAACTGGGATCTGAGGGCCAGACTTGTACAAAAAATGTAACCAAGGTCAACTACTGGGCAAATCTCTGAGTATGTGTGCGTGTGAGAGACATTAGCAGAGCTCCATCCTGATCTGCAGAGCTAGGACCTATGTTGTCCAGGTTTATGTAAGTGCTGTTGGAGCTTTTGTGGGTGCCTATAAGACACTGCACTTGTGGCTGTGTTGAGCTGTGTGGTGGTTTGTTGTGTGTGCATCTGCATGTTTGGAGTTCCCTGTTACTGGTCAGACCTGCAAATGTGAGCAGCAGCAGCCACTTTGTCAGACTGGGACAGAAGGAACCTGCAGGTCCAGAAGCCCATCAGGTTTGGAAACCTTTAACATTTAGAGCACATTACGGCAAATTCAGCTTATGCTGAAGAACTTGCACTTTTGTCGAAGCCTGTGGTACTGGCAACTGTGCAAGACAGGCACAGAACTACATGGCCCTCAGATCTGACAGTATATACCAATTTCTTTTTGAAGACTTCCTGCATGAAAAAAGAACTCTTCTTAACTACCAAAATTTATATGAATAAAGAACATGTATGGTATTGTGTAAGAAATATACACACTAAACAAGAAATGATGTTGACTCAATTTTGCTTTTTGTAATAAATAAAAAAAATGCAAGAACAGTTTGTGCTTAGTGTTTGTACAATCCTTACCTATAAACTTCCCAGTTCCATTTCACTGTGACAAGCAGTCTGTAACAAAGAGATTATATTTACTATAGTAAGTACCATGCATAAGGATTATATTTCATGCAAGTTATTCTTCAAATTTAATGTTATGTAGGTAGCAATTTTCATGGTCATAAAATTGAGTTAACTTAAGAGAGACCTATAAAAATCAGACTGTGTATATCAAATACAGTGGTGAAATGTCACACTGAAATCCATTGCAGTAGCCTGTGCAACTGCTTATATTCAGAATGTTGGTTCAATTCACTTTGGAATAAATTCTGGAGTGTACAAAGAACTGCAAAGTTTATTGAACTTAGTGGTGATTTGACAGGAATAAACAAATGAAAAAAAATCTTTTAAGATTTCAGTTCTTAGTAATGTATTACAAGTTACTGCAATACTATTACCAGTTCAGCTAAGCACCTGGGAAAATCATCATTTATTTCTGTGTTTTTTAAGCATATACTTAAATGATGTCTTGAAGAACCATCAAACAGCAGAGCACCGTCAAGACAAAAAATTGCTTTTAAACAGGCAGAGGTAGGTTTTCAGACAAATATTGTCATATGCCAGTAACAACAGATGCAAAGTAGTTGATGCATCAGGGAAATTCAGTAACCTATTTGCACCATTCTTTAAACTGATACAATCAGTACTACCTCTCATTAGACTACAAGACTTTTCAATATGTTTTAATTGCCTGATTTACCTTTTCCATGGACAAAACTCTTTATATAATGTATGAAGAGGCATTGAAAGAAAAAAAACTATGAGATAATAGTGAAGACAACAATCTGGTACTAATAGGTTAAAAGTTGGGTGGTGGGGGAAGTGAGGGGTTGTTGGTTTGGAGTTTTTCTGGGGGGACAGTGTCCCAAAAAATTTTAGTCCTTAGCAGAAGTCTGTATACTGGAATGTACAATTTGATACAAGTGACGAATGTCCACTTTTGGCTTTGATCCAGCTCCCAAAAAACTCCTATATTTCTGTCTGTGGTCATTTTCTCTAAGATCTTTTGGAATCTTTGGTTTTCCTGCTAAGATTGCTTAAATAATACTATTTTTGATATTCTAAAATGGGCATTTTTGCTTTTGTGTTAATCTGAGAACAAAGCAAAATATCCTAGAACATCTACAACTGTAAAATAATAAATGCATATTAACATATAGAAATATTGTTTATGCTTGCTATAATACATATACAGTCTTAGACCTCTTTTTATATCTATCTATCTACCTATCTGTCTATCTATCTATCTATCAATCTATCTATCTATATATATGACCCACCCTGTCTGTCTCTTTCTCATTTGAAACATATAACCTTACAACTGTAAAATAACTTCCACTAACTACTGGAAAATGGTTCATCATAAACTCAGTCACATTCAAACATCTAAATGAGATGTGAAATGCTTTGTAGTCTATTATTCAAGCCATCAATTGTATCTTCTGCTTCTGAAAGACTAACTGCACACTGTAAACATCACCCACTTTGTCATTCTCAAAGATAACAATGTTTCTTCAGATATAACATGTTTAATCTAAAACATTAGAAAACTACATTTCTTTTCCATACTGATAGCTGAGACATCATTTTCTTGTGCAAGTGGTAAGATTTACTATTTTCTGGTTATCTCTTCCTCCCCATTTACTTTTTTGGTCATCTGCCCTTCAATGTATATAAGGGTTTAATAGGAACCAAGGCATCCAAATATTTGAGGTGAGTCTACCCTGACTTCTTCTTCTATGTGAGGCCTTCAAAGATTATTTAAAGGCTTTATTATTTAAAGGAAAAGCACACTTCTTGAATAAAATTTAAAAACTCCATGGCAAATCTTGGCTAAGGGCCAAAAGCCTACCCAGCTGCTTTCTCACCTCCTTGCTCAGTTCCTCAATAGGATAGGAGGAGAAGACTCCTAGAGAGAAAGGCCCTCTAGGAGAATGGTCCTCTCTGGGCTGCAATGTGGTTATCTGCCTCACCATGGTCTTCCCCATGGGATCCAGTGCCTGGAGCATCTCCTCCCCTACTTCTCTCACTTTGGTGCTCATACTTCTGTTGCTTACTTTTTTCCCCTCCTCCTCTGTTTGCCTATTATTGCTCTTTCTTAAATACACTTTCCCAGAGCCACTACCATTGTGACTGGTGTGCCCTGCAATGAGTCCACTGGAGCTAGCTGCAACTGGCCATGTCTGGCAGCCCCCCTGCAACTGAATCCTTGACACTTATACCCAATGCAACCTTGAGGGACAGGCTATAGTCTGATCTCTCTAGAAATGTGAATGAATACATCTAAAATTCCCAATTAGGAGAAACAGAAACTTATGCTGGTACTACCAGCTACTGACTGACTGCTAGCTGGGGATCCATACCCAAGAAACTCAGAGTGACCTCTTTCTACCACCTGACTCTCCTCGCATCTAAAAAACACACTGTCCTGCAAAACATCTAGACTCTCATTTTAGCTATATAGGGTATAAAACCATCATTTTAATATGTTTCCTCAAAATCTTCAAATCATTTCCAAGTTGTATAGTATACAGACATAGCATTTTAATCTGTGACTGATAGCTGTCTCATCCTTATTTCTAGAGTAAATCTAATGATATAGTGAAGGTAGGCATTCAAGAAAGGGGTTAAAAGATGAAAAGTTGGGATATCTGTTAGCAGAACCTACAAGAATCATGTGCAGTTTGTTTGCAATTTGCAGTTCCCTACGTATGTTAAAATTTTTTTTTGTGTGGATTTTTCGTGTAAAGGTAAGAAATTTCAAAGGAAATAGATAAGCTCTAAGCTTCTAACCAAATAAGAATCACTGATATTAAAAGAGTTTTAAACTGTTAGAAAAATAATTTAATGTTAAAAAAAGGGAAAGTAAAAATATAGATCTTAGCCTCATGAGCTGCATTCAATGTTTTTTAAAATTAGTAGTTACTTTAAATCTTAAAAACGTAAGTAGATATTCACAAGTCTTTAAATATTTTTGTTTAGGACTGATTACATTTCTCACTTTCTCCCCCACTGTCTCACAGCAAGGACATTTCCTTTGTATCACTTTTATTAATATTTACTCATATTTTAAATAGCCAAAGATGTTTCTTTAAGACTTAAATGCATGGTAAGAAAGACGATTACATTCCTCAAATCATCAGGAAGGAAGGTCATGGAACGTACAAATGTACTGAACATTCAGCATATTGAAAATAGGCTTAAAAATCAGCAAGTGCATGGAATTGTAAATCTTAATATTCAAAAATAAATTATCACAATCAGTTATCATTTATGAATTTTTGCATGCAAGATCAGAAACAGCCATTCTTTAGGATTAAATACACATCCACAGTAGTCATTGCTGTGACAGCTAAATGAGGGTATACATAAATTATTCTACCAAAACTCAACTTTTATATAAACAGGAATAGTCTTTAGATTCATGAAAATTTGAATTGACCCCTTGACCCCTTCTTTTCCCTCTGCTCTTTCACTTTGTACTTTCACACTCTCTGGGACATGATGAAAAGACCTCCCCTATTCATTAAAAAAAAAAAGTTCAAAATGAGTGGAACTTTTATAAAACAAAAAACAACTTTATTTCAGTCCTCAAAGTCATCTTTATAGATTCATGATATTTTAAAGTTAAAAGCTGGAATACTGGTCTAGACAAGAAATAATTAACTTGTTACAAAATAATGATGACTGATGGAGTAATAAAATGGAAACCATTGCCTTCTTTATCCCATTTCCCTTTCAGAGGCAGTCTAGAATTTCTCATTTCAAAACACTTCAAATTAAAGCATCATGCAGAAGGAAAATCTTTTGGATGTCTTTAGTGTGCCTTATTATTCCCTTTTTCCAATCCAGCTCACTTTTTGCCATCTTGCAGCTGGCTTCCTAATGCCACTTATTCTTATCATGCCTTATCATCATTTCCCACATTCCCAGTTTCAGCGCTAATGGTTTAAGTTTCCTACCAGCTCAAAAACAACCTAAGTCCTCATAAGCAATTCAGAATGTGGATAACTTGATTTCATAAAGAAACTTTTAATTTACTTTGATAGCCTGTGACAGAAGGAAAATATTTTTGGAAAACAGTATGTTGAGAGGTGTCTGCAAACAAGCACAGTGGAAAAAATCTTAAGGAACACCCAGGCCAATAATTTCACACAGCAAAGTGCTGTACCATTTGAACTCAGACAAAGAGTGAATTCAACTTAAAAATGCTACAAACAATATAATTGAATCCAAGTTAAATATGCCAAACATGATTTCACTGCATGGTGGTATCCAGCCAGCTTTAATATCCACCATAAATATAATTAAATACCCTTGAAGTCTACAAAGAACACAGTGATTGACTATAGGGCTAGCAGGATTTCTGAAGCGGCAAGGAGGACACTGCAGTCAAGTGCAGAAAACATCTAGTAACGTCATTGCCATCAACCTACTAGCCACCTATTAATTACTCTAAAAATGCTGAATTCATACAATTCATACTAGAATAGGTTCACAACTGGTGAAAGGAGAGATTTTTCCTTTATAAAGGACAGCAGGGATATAAGGTGTATTTATTTGCTCAACTGCTGTATCTAGCAGTCTTGAGAAGATGTTTTTCAGTGGAATAATAGAAAATATAAAATTACGATATGGCAACCACAACAATAAGAGGAACATTAAAACATGCTTTTATTTTTATCTCAAATAAATTTATTCTTTGGAAACCAGAGTACTGACATAACATAACCTCTTGTACTATCAATTAGATGTTGTTTCCTATCATTGACACTAGCTTTTCCAATTCCATCCAAAAACACATTAAATTTTCTACCACTACTGTCATTAGGAAGGATGATCCTGATTGTTTTATAACCTAGGAATATCTTCCAACTTCCAGCCTAAATTTACTCATGGCCAGCACATGCTTCTTGTTCTTCCTCTAATCTTTTAATAACACCTGATGTGTTATTCTCAGGGATATTCAGTACAGCTCCACTACTGTAAGTGTCACTTGTCACAAGTACCATATGCAGTTGAAATAATTCCCCTAGTTTATCCTCTAAACCACATTTCAGTAATTTACACTCTGAGGGGAACAGGGCTGTTGATCATTCTAATTTCTAACTACTTGGGCACTTTATCACTAAGGTATTAAAAAAATATTCTATATATAAGTATGAGTGTAGTTATCAAGGACTTCTCTAGGAATGCTGTAATAGTGGAAGGACACTGGTACCTCACTGTATTTCCAAATATTTGAAACTGAGTCTCCCTCTGGAACCACATTGAGAGCTGCTCCCAGTTAAAACAGCCATTTGTCTGGAGAGTCAAAACTGCTAGATATATTATTAATTATCTTATTTTATTCCACATCTTGGCTAGAGAATGTGGCATTTTTTAATCATAGAAGCTCAGTTACTATTTTTTACTTACATACTCTAATGAGTCAGGACTGTTGGCTCAGCAGGTCTATTAGGATATTTATTATTCTTCTGGTGTTCTACACAAAAAATAATCAGTACTGGAATTCTCCAGTCAGCACAAATGGCTTGAACAAATATGAAAACATGTTTAATACTGTAGAAACATAGTATACAGTATATATTGTAAACTCCAAAGCTTTGCGATTTTCTCTCAGCAAATAGAGTCTGTAAAGAAACGCGTACTCAGAACTCTGAAGCTGATCAATGTTTAAGGCCCAAAAATTGTTTGACTATTTTATTTCCTTAGTAGAATTTGAGGAAGAATTTCTTATTAATGATGTTTTCTGATGTTAAATTAATTATATACAAAGACAAAAAGTCAAGGTTGTTAGCTGGAAAACAGTAATATGTCAGAAATTTAGCACTAAAACAGTAACAGCAACAGAAAACATTTATTGTACTTTTACCCAGTAGCTTTCCCTTGATCCCAGTATCCACAGCTGCTGGCACCTGGACATAGGAGCCTCTGAGGCACAACCTCACTCCAGTGGCTGGTACAGAACCTCTCACTCACATACATGCTGTCCCACAGCTGACCTGTCTGTTCTGTTGCCCTTAGAGACACAGAGGTACTTTCACACCTAGAGATGGCCCCTAGAGGTCCACTCACGTCCTGTCTCCCAGGCCACTACACCTACTCACTGGCTAGTCCAGCTTGATCTTTGCTAGTGATCACACACTCACTTGCACATCTGCACTCACCTCCACATACACACACACAGACTAAAGATCCACTTATCAGAAAACAGCTCAAGGTAGAGTTTAAGAAGAAGATAGGACAAACTGAGATGATCAGGCACAGCGCATTGACAGACAAGTGTATTGACCAATAAATTATTTATATGACAATGGACCCATTTATTTCCTTATCCCTCCGTTTCCCACACTTGCTCCTACCCACACTAACTAAATCCCTCCTTTTTTCTGCCTCTGGTTCCTCCCCTATACACCCTGTAATAAGCCCTGTGCAATACCCAAAATGCCCTTTCCCTGCATCACATAACATGTCCCACATCCCTAGGCAGTGACCCCCCCCTTAGTTTAAAAGGTGATCAAGAGAGATGCTCACTGTGGGTCATTGTGATGGGTCTTACACTTGGACAATGGAGCTGATGGCTGTGCTGGGACAGCCTCAGGGGGAAGGGGGCTAGGCAAGGTGCTCATTCCTCCAGAACCCTTGATTTGTGTTTGTGCTTGTCATTGTGCCCCTGTGCTACTCTGGTGTTATGAAGATGGTGGCTCTTTTGTGGCTGGTGGCCTAGGAACAGCTAGGGGAGGTTACTGAATTATGCCTCCTGACATTGTTTCTCTGTTCTATCTTTGTGTGTACAGATGAGCTTTTTATCATTTAACAAGTACTACATGATATTACGTTATTCAGTGACTTGAAATTATGTAGGGCTCAGAATACAACTACTACAGAGGGAAGGATTTGTGAATATATTTTAGGTTAGTCCTCCTTGCTTTTATGAAAAGTAACAATATTAATCTTTTCCTAAACTACTTTGATAGATTTTCATCTAAGTGAATGGCTTAACCTATAAATACAGCAGTATGTATGGACCTAACAGATGCTGTGTTTCCATACAATAAAATGGATTTTTTTTTGTTTGTTTAGAGATAAGAAGACTTAGGGGGAAAATGATAGAATTAAATAGGCGTTTCAAAACTATTTTCACTGTTCTAATCTCTATTCCACTTTAAAGAGTTTTCAGAAGTTTCAGAAATAATCTGAAGCTCATTAAAAGTACACATCAGTCTCTCTTTCCTCTTAGCTAGCAGCAATATTCAAAAGGAAATATGGTGCCAATAGCTCCTTTCTCCTACTGGCACACTTGCTAACTTTTCCAAGAGTTCTTGGTGTGCAGAGCAGGAGTTATTGTTAATCTAATATCTTTCATTTATGCTGAATTTTATGGCAGAAAATTTACCTTGGTTCATCTGAGGAAATCATACCTTGTTTGGCATCTGCTCCTTATCATTTACACTTCTAAATCAAGATTGTCCCTGAGATATCTAAGAGAATCACAAATGTATTAAACTAACAGAGGGAGATCTCTTTATCTTTCCTTCCTCGCCTTCTACATTTCTCTTGTAAAGGTTATTTTTTTAAAAAAACAGAAAAGTTCTGCTGTGGTTTATTACTTGGTACATTAACTCAAGAGATTTTGCTGTTGTTGCTGGGAGACAGTTGGAACGAAGGGGGGATTTCACATTGTGCAAACAGGTTTAGATATGTTATCTCTCATTCTGCCTACCTTTCCATGTCACCTGATCCAACTGCCAAGTCGAAATCCTCAGGCATACGAGAAACATGTCCCATTTGCTATGCTTCCTTTTCCATGCACTAAGCATAACTCACATTTTTCTTTTTTCCTTCCACTGAAGAGAGAGGAAATATCAGTACCAAATTCACTGTGAAAGAAACTAATTGAAACTGTTGCCATTACAGTGATCACAGTCCAGGTCACCTCTGTATAGATAACTTTAAACGTTTATACATACATTCACAGGCAATACAAACATTGTGTACAGTGACATTAAATAAAAAAGATGTTATTCATAATTCCAATGTTATGTTTTCTTCAATACCTGTAATTGATGTTCTTGAGTTTCATTCACTATACAATTATTTTCCATATGAATGATAAGTATATTACAGAAATAAGATAACGGCTAATGTGTAACATTTCTTGCATGGAGAAACTCCTTTTAATGCATGTAAGTGTCTCTGTTCTATGCTTACTGGAAAAAATTACATGGTTTAGCAAAGCTGGTTTTGATCTCAATGTAAAAAGTATTTCAGCAGCTCCACTCTCTTAATTGGATTTGCTATGCATGGTAAACCAAGCAGTACCTTTCACTGTGCTGCAAAAATAAGCCAAGCTTTAGAAATAGTGCAGCTGCAGATACTTTCAATATACATTGAAAGTCACTAACAGACCTATGCATCTTATTTCTTCCTCACATAAAAGCTAAACAATGCATTCACGTCTACTACTTGTAGAACATAAGGGTTGGGTGCTACAAAGTACCAAATGTCCAGAGATGTACCTGTGTGATTCTAAATACATTCTTACTCCCATTTGGATGTGAATTACTGTTTACACTGAAGTATGTGTTTAATTGCTTTTCTGGATGAATGTAAAGGATTTGACTCTTCATGATATCTAGCCCTAGGAAAGAAGAAGTCACTTCTTCCAATTCCCTTTTCAACTAAGGAAAAGTGTAACATCATACAAAGCTCAACATCATAGAGAATGCAGTGACATATCTAAGACAGATGTCTCATTTAAAGAACTTTGTGTATACATAAAAATATGTATCTATATCTACTGTAAAAATACATAGCACAATATGTTATAGTAGCTAGTCTCTGAGAGCACTGGGACACTTTAAAAAAAAGACAATTGTATAGGTACGTGTGTCACCACTGTGACCAAAACGTATACTTTAGCAAACAATAATCTATTAAATTTCAAAGTGAATTCTTTGAATTTGAAATTTTAGAGGAAACCTGGCCTGCTTTATTGCAAGCCTTCTTGATTTAAGCATAAAAAGCTGATGATGACTTTGAAGTCCTGACTTAGATGAAATCTTGTACATGCTCGAGATTTAAGTGATACAGAGGATATATTTGCTATTTACTATTACTTATTCAACTAATATTCAGTTCCTTTCACCTTTGGCTGATTCTATTTTAATAAGACTAAAATAATCCTTCTCCCTTTGAAAAGTCCATGGTCCTTCACCTATAAGCCCTGAAAGTTTTTTGCACATCTGCATGCAAATAATCTCACCATCTCATTGCAACATAAAATTGTTTTCTCAAATTGTGCTTAAGCTACAAGATGGCTCTTGATCCTGCTTTTCTTTGAGATTTTTCCATTCTTGTCTTTTTTGTATCAGCAAGAGTAAGGTAAATTCCTGTTTGTAGCATAGCTATTTGTTTTAATGAGTATTTACATGGGTAAATGAGTGCCTGCATAATTGAGTAACACAGATCCCAGAGATAATTAAGGATAACAATAAGTTATGTCACCTGTTTACAAATAAAAGCCATTAGTTCAATGTTTAGTTTCTTGAAGCACATTCTCAACCTCAGTTGATAACATCGCTGTTTCCATAATGTGGGCATCTCATGATTAAGTTAATTTATATCCACAACCAAGAATAATATTTATAATAGCCAGTTTTATGAGGACAACAAAGTGATTCCTTTTAGTAAGGAGGGGAATTGGCTCCTTTCAATCAAGAAGAAACTTCAGGCTGGATTCTGCCTTGGGCTATATGTAATCTTTTGCTAATTCCACAATATTTAAATGTTCATGGATATGACTGCATTGTGCAAAGTGCTACCTGTAAGAATCTGCACAAGCTTCAGTAGGATGCAAGAAAGGTTGCAGTATTAGCAAAAGACTCCTGGCACTTCTGTTAAATTCCTGCTTTCATCACAGACTTAAAAGGTGAGCTACTACAAGCTGTTTAGAGATTAAGCCAAAACAAGGATCTTAGCTCCCAAAACACGATTGTTTAGGCTAAGTAATAAGGCACCTTCTGTGGTCCAGAATATCTCAGGCTAGCAACACCACAAATCTAATTGCATAACCTAGTGAGCAACATCCAAGAGCCCCTGAAACATCTGTAATTCTTCACTGTGAATATACCTGGAAACATTTTAACCTGTCTTCAAGTCTCATCCAAACTCCACTGAGACGGAAAATGAGCAGACCCATATGTAAACCTACTGATTTGGTCAGCATCATCAGAGCAGCTAACTCCTTCAAGAATAACCAGACTTTTCACAAAATGTAACTGAACCAAGTCAGGAGAGAGGAAAGTATAGTAGTGGAGGTATGAAAACTCAAGTGAAGTCCTACTTCCATTTTATTTGAGTTTATCACCAAATCAAGCTTCTGCAATAACAGCACAGAAGGAGATGTACAGGATTAATTTTCTCAGATTATCTTCTACTGGGTATGCTCCTGGGAGATGTGCATTTGAATCCCCTCAGGCCGAGAAGAATACTGGATCTGGCTTTTCCAGTTCCCAAAGTATAAGTTCTTCCTTTTATTGGTTAGAATTTTTTTACTTTTTTAAAAGAAGCGTGGCTTTTTAAGATGACACATTTAAAGAAAAAACTTGGAATTTATAACTGAGGCTTTGGGTGCATTACGTAACCCTTATCCAGGAATTGTAGCATTCTGAAGTAGAGACATTTGATTATGATTATTCAGAACAGCACCTTTTAAATCACTTTTTGAGACATTTTAGGCAAGACTTCTGATTCCAGTATTCAAAGACACAGTATTCAAACATATGATAGACTTTTACTTGATCTAATACTCACATTAAAAATTAATATATATTAAATTACTATGTGATGTTCACACACTACAGCATGAGGATCTTCTACAATCTTCTTTATTCTATAAAAACCCCTTGTTTTCCTTTGCCCTGAATTGAAATTTTTGCTGTATTTATAAAGTGATTTACACAGGTGAGTTTAAACTTGGTGATTGGTGCAAGATCTGATGAGGGAAAATATTTGATTATATTAAAATGGAAAAGCTTCACTTTTTTGCTCATTAAAGTAAACAAAAATGAAATATTTTGTATGACCCAAAGGTAAACATTTTGTTTAATCCAAAATGAAACTTTTTTTGGTCATTAGAATGAAATTTCTTATTTTATCTAAAATTAAAACAACTAAACTTTTAAACAAAATAGCTTATAATGAAAAGCAGAAGCAGTTTTGAACATTGTAAAACACACCATTTGAATGATCAAAATAAGAGTTGAAGAGAGCAGGAGCTGAGGAGAAAAACAAATTATTTGCAGAACTCAAACTGAATTTGTAAATCATTCTTGTTGCCAAAGCACTTTATCTTTAAAAAAAAAAAAAAATAGCATGACGCCCTTCATAATCTGTTGAATGAAGAAAGGCAGGTTGAGCTGATCATTAGGTGGAGCTAGCACTTACATGGCTCAATACTTATTTATTGTTGAACCATAAGACTCAACAAAGAAGACAAATAAATTTACAGAAACAAGAATCATAGAATGATTTGGGTTAGAAAGGACCTTGAAGAACATCTAGTCCAATCCCCCTGACACGGGCAGGGACACCTCCCACCAGATCAGGTTGCTCAAAGCCCTGTCCAACCTGGGCTTGAACACTTCCAAGGAGGGGGCATCCACAGCTTCCCTGGGCAACCTGTGCCAGTGTCTCACCAGCCTCACAGTAAAAAAATTCTTCCAAATATCTAATCTAAATCTATCCTCTTCCAGTTTAAAACCATTCCCCCATCATTCTATCTCTACCTGCCCTTGTTAAAAGTCCCTCCCCAGCTTTCCTGTAGGATTTCTTCAGGGACCAGAAGACTGGAATAAGATCCTCCTGGAGCCTTCTCTTCTCCAGGCTGAACAGTTGGCTCTCTCAGTCAGTCCTCACGGGGAAGGTGCTCCAGCCTTCTGATCATCTTCATGTCCCTTCTCTGGACCTGCTCCAACAGCTTGATGTACTTCTTATGTTGGGGGCTCCAGAACTGGATGCAGTACTCCAGAAGAGGGGCAGAATTACCTCCCTCGCCATGCTGGCCACAATTCTTTTGATACAGCCCAGGCTGCAGTTGGCCTTCTGGGCTGCAGCGGCACATTGTCAGCTCATGTTGAGTTTTTCATTGACCAACATCCCCAAATCCTTCTCCTCACGACTGCTCTCAAGTCATTTTCCGCCCAGGCTGTATTTGTGCTTGGGATTGTCCC
>NW_010156713.1:0-778 GCF_000695765.1 Mesitornis unicolor
TTTTGTGGGAAATTTGAGGGGAATTTTGGAGGCGTTTGGGGAAAATTTTGGAATTTGGGGGAAATTTGGGTGAAATTTTGGCTTTAGGAGAAATTTGGGGAAAAAATTTCATTTTGAGGAAAATTTGGGAGAAATTTGGGGAAAAAATTTCTCTCTTGTGGAAAATTTGAGGGAGATTTTGGAGAAGTTTGGGGGAAATTTTGGAATTTTGGGGAAAATTTGAGTGACATTTTGGATTTAGGAGAAATTTGGGGAAAAAATTTCTCTTCTGAGGAAACTTTGGGGAAAATTTGTGGAAAGTTCTGGAATTTTGAAGAAAATTTCCAGAAAATTTTGGTATTTTAGGGAAAATTTGAGGGAAATTTTGAGATTTGGGGAGAATTTGGGGGAAATTTTGGATTTAGGAGAAATTTGGGGAAAAATTTTCTCTTCTGAGGAAAATTTGGGAGAAATTTTACAACTTTGAGGAAATTTGGGGAAATTTTGAGGACAATTTGGGGAAAATTTTGGGTTTAGGAGAAATTTGGGGGAAAATTTTCTCTTTTAAGGAAAATTTTGGGAAAATGTGGGGAAAATTTGGGGAAAACTTGGGGAAAATTTCAGAATTTGGACCAAAATTTGCAGAAGAAGCTTGGGGAAAATTTTGGGATTTGGGGGAGATTTGGGGGAAATTTTGGGGAAAATCCCAGAATTTGGACCAAAATTTGTGGAAAATTTCAGAATTTTGAAGAAAATTTCCAGAAAACTTTGGAATTGGGGTCAAATTTGCGCCCGCCCT
>NW_010156714.1:0-493 GCF_000695765.1 Mesitornis unicolor
CGTTCTGTGATTCTGTGATTCTGTGTAATATGGTGAGCGAACACCTCACCCTACTCTGGGAACACCAGAAGTATTAAGATACACATTTGCACTAAAGATTTTGCATTTTCAGAAGAAAAAAAAATGTTAGAAAAGTCAGAGATTCTGTACCTTGGATTTTGTGTGCAGAATACTCAGCAAAATAATCTGATAAGGATTGCTCACTGATCTAAGTCTGCTACCTGATACAGTACTTTAGATTGGTTAAAAAGCTTTACCCTCATTCCTACTGGTAGTTCACCACTCTAGAGGCATTTTCTGCAGGAGCATTATGAAATTTATCACAGTATCTTCTTTTACCAAAATATGTTACTGATTTGCCTTATGAATCACACAAGCCTTTGACACAGTCCCCCACAATATCCTTTCTCTCTAAATTGGAGAGGTGTGGATCTGATGGATGGACTGTTCAGTGGATGGCGAATTGATTGGGGGGGCGCATCCAGGGAGGAGG
>NW_010156715.1:0-5162 GCF_000695765.1 Mesitornis unicolor
ATATATATGTATGCCTTTTTAATAAGATTAAATTCACAATATGATTACAGCAATGATGGTCAGTGCATTTTTCTCCTATTTACTTTAAAAAAATAATTCTATGGCTTACTACCACAAATGTAGGAATAACAAAAATGTATTAAAAAAACCAAACTCTAAATCAAGTAAGATTTCATTATTTAATGGACATGTTCTTAGATGCCAGCCCACAGGACACTGTGAAAGAATGCCACAATAATATTGGGTGCCACTTTGCCACAAAACCCAATAAATTATTTACATTCTTTGCTGGTAGATGCTGAATATGCTTATTACAACTTACCCATCAAATACAAATTTTCAGGTGTGGTCACTGGAATATTGACAAGCTTCATATCATCTTCATCTGCTTTATCCCAGGAATTAGAATTGGCACAAGCACAACTGTGACAAGAGGTGGCACTCTGAACCTTAAAAAAACAAACACATTTTGACATGTCTTAAAACTGCATTGCTGACAAAGTACATGACATCCAAGTTATCTATCTAGAAACTATTTTTACTATGAATTAAGTACAATGGCCTTCTCAGCATCTCTAGCTAACTGTGCTACTTGTTCAGCAAAGTTGTTCCAGCTCAGTGAAACCACCAGGTGCATACGTAGTGCAAGTTCACAGACATTCAAGAACGTTAAAACACTTTTACTTACCGAGGCCAGGCTCTGAACTGAGCCGGAGTATTTACTGAAAAGTCCTCCATTTGCATAGATACAAGACTGAGATCCTTTTTCCTTGGCAGAGCTCAGAGAAAGAGTCAAGTTTTGCCGGCTACTGGAACAACTAGAACCTAACAGATACACTGATTTTAAAGATGTTGCAAACTCAAAGCATTTTATCTTTTGTTAGCAAGATCTATCAAGAATTGCATTTACTCTTTTCAGCTGAATTCAGTTTAGAAGCAAGCAACAATTATTTCATTTACAGTTATATATATATACACACACACACATATAGGAGAAACTGCAAATTACAGCACTCAATATCTACAACAATAACCATGCGTTTGAGCAGAATTATTTTCCCATCCTATAAAAGTATGTCTGCTTTTCTCAGTAATGAGATATGACCACAAGAACTGCAAACCCAACTGTTAATAAACTGTTCATTAAAAAAAATGAATCCAAATTAATGATTAAAATTTCAGCTTTGAGAACAAGACCAACTTATTTATAACACACTAATTTTGTTTCTAATTTGCACAATTACTACTTCAACAGTTCAAACCTACTCAGCATTAAAGGAAAATAGTTTGGTTTACTACTACACGCAGTTATCCACACCCATTCCCTCACATCCCTTTACTTCCCCTCCAAGAGACAAACAAAAATATCTTGGGTGTTTCTTCATGTACCTTTTTCTGATGCTGCTGCTTTGGTACACTCTAACACTAGATGATTTGGCTCCCATGGTGGCACTTTATTGGTTTTCTTTCCACGTCTTCTTTTAAAATGATGGGCCAGAAAAATAACAGATATGGCACTCACTGCTGTTACCGTGAAAAGCTTCTTTAAACCCGGGGAAAGCTTAATCTGAAAATAAAGAGAGTGTGACTTCATTGGAAATACACGCTCCTTAACTCCCACCTTTCCTCCTGCCCTCCTTTTGCTGTGTTCAACCCAGGCTATAGCTTGTCTAAGCGAGATAAGAGATGCTGCTCTCGCATAGCCTGAGGAGCAACCAGCTCCGAGTAAGGACATGGACTAATTGCTTCTCAAGATTTTGATGGCCAGTGGGACAAAGTGAGTGGCTGCATTAGAGACATAGTACAGCACAAAGACCTATAAGGTATATTGCAAATCCTTGCACTATGGGGATCTAAATATTTTAATGCCAGAACAATGCAGGGCTTCATTTAATTCTCTGAGGGCAAGAAAAAGACACAGAGAATTCACACCCTTCACAACTAGACTATTTTATTGCACCGTGAAAGAGTGGAGGATCCAGCACCTAACATTTGCACGCTGTTTCAATTTGGGAAGAACACGTGTTTAAACATATTTCTCTAAACAAACCTGGGGGTTTTTATTGTTACATCTCATTTCAAATATAGATCGATCATAGGTTTACAAATGTTTAAGTTAGCAAATAAGAACCACATATACAAGCAACTGGAATTAAAAGCCATTAACAAAGTCTACAAAGTTCAAGGTGACAATATACACAAGGAAGAAAAGAGCTGTTCAACTGGAAATTAGCGTCCACATGCACACAATCTTTAGGAAACCTGTGCTGCTTGATAGACAGACTGATGGGAGAAAACCTTGAAGTCCTTGGGGCTACCACAATGTTTCTGTAACATGTTTCCTTACATGAGAGAGCGCTGGCCACACCGGGCACCACTGCACTCTGGCACTCCCTGCTTGCTGGGTGCAATTGGTCAGTCCTATCAGAGCTGTGTAAGTTAAACCAGCATTGAATGCTTTGCTCTGCATTGAGTTTGCAATCAGCAAACCAAACACCTTTGACTTGAGAACACCGTCCCTAGTGGTTCTGTATCTTGACTGAGGCCAAAAACCCAGCACTGTACTCTGTGAGGAAAAGGAAACTCCTGAAACACAGCACAAACATATGCCTACAAAAGACTATTATATTTAACAGAAAACAGTTAATAACCAAATAACTGAGAATGAAACTTTAGTTCTAGCATTTAATTCTGTGAGCTTCAAGGTTTTAAAGAACTCTAAGTGGATTTAAAAAAAAAATCCTGTCTGTGCCTACAAGTACTATCATAAATAAATTAACAGTAAAACTAAAACCACCACAGAGGGTAAAGTTAATAGTTGCACATAATGGAGCTGCACGTGGTATTTTAAAAGGGTATGCATAAGCTGCAACATGTAAAAAAAAAAAGAAATTAGTGTTCTTGCAGTAAGAATTTTAAAGTATTGCAAATACAGAAAAAATGTGGGGGGAAAAAAATAATCAAATGCAGCTAAGACCGAGATAATCGCGTTCTGGTTCTATATGCAGTAACACCTTGAAATGCATCGAAAGCAAATATGAAAAATGACATAGCTTTTGCTTCCAAGCATCTTAATAAAAATAAAATACAGTCATGTTAAAGACATGGAGTTTGAAAACAAAATTTTGTCAGGCCCTGTTAATATCTGTTTTTTTAAATGGCATTTCTAACTAAACTTAGTTATCCTTGTCAATGATTCAGCACATACAGAATGGAAAAAGCTATTAAACTGTTGTATTTTTTACTCTCGTGTATAATAGCATCAGAACATGGCTCACTCTTCAAGAAATTTATTCTCTGAGGGATGCAACTAAAGCCTTGATATTTCCTCAAGTAATTCTTACTTATTTCCCTCTACTCCTTATCATAGCTATCAGTTTATAGGCAACTAACACCTCTCTTCTCCAAATCTCTACAGCACAATTACAGCTCCTCCTCCCTGCCTTTGACATGAAGGTGCTCTAGGGACAAATCTTATGATTCCCTGCAGACAAGGAATGTCAGCTTCACAACACTTCCAGCTTTTTGTCAACCTGAAAAATAAGATCATAATGTACTCATTGCCCAGACTTGAGTGACTGCTATCCATGTTACCATTTACATAGTGAAAATAGCATGTAATATCAATGAAAAAAATAAATCACTCCAGGATCATCTATAAAGGAAATGCTGTCATTAATAGAGCCTTAAGTTAGATCATAATGTACTCATTGCCCAGACTTGAGTGACTGATATCCATGTTACCATTTACATAGTGAAAATACCATGTAATATCAATGAAAAAAAATATCACTCCAGGACCATCTATAAAGGAAATGCTGTCATTAATAGAGCCTTAAGTTTTTCTTTGAATATCTTCTGAAAGTAAAACAAACAAACAAAACCAGAAAAAAATGAAAAGGTTTTTAAAAACCCAGCCTGTTTGTCTTGTTTTAGTCATGTGCCACTTAGTGGATCAAACAGGATTTTTGATTTGCATTAATGAATTATCATTTGGATTAGTTTGGCGACGGGCAATCAAGAAAATATCTCAGACCATACTCAACA
Organism: Mesitornis unicolor; assembly: GCF_000695765.1. NCBI lineage: Eukaryota > Metazoa > Chordata > Aves > Mesitornithiformes > Mesitornithidae > Mesitornis > Mesitornis unicolor. The sequence goes on from NW_010156715.1 coordinate 4,048, forward strand.
CTACTGTTAAAAATTTAATAATTGCTAAGTTTAGGTTTTAAAGACAAAAAATTCTACAATTTTTTTTTACTGAGAATCATTGTCCTGTTGTAAAATGAAGAGATACAGACATTGCAAATAAAACAATCTCTTCAGCCCTATGCATGATGATGCACTAAGTGTTTATCAGCAGAAAAAGAAAAAACAAGACACTTATCTTAGGTCAGTGTTCAAAATAAAATAAAATCAAGATATACCTACAAGTTTAATTTGTATTAAACTCACTCAGAAGAGTACAACATTACAATTAAACTTCTAAACACATACCACAAGTGACAACGTTCAGATAACACATACATTACCTGGTTAAGAGAATAATACCAAGACAGGGGAAGATGAAACACCTGCAAAGCCACCGTCTTCAGAGAAAATCGTGCCTCAGTAACAGTTTCTTCTGACATGGCTCCTTTTCTCCCATAACCTCATTAAGTGAAACTATCCTGGAAACAGTCACAGATGGTCTCTGGAATTCTCTGTCAAATGAAGGATACATACTCAATTATGCGATAGGCCCAGGACAGCTTCCTTCTACCAGCTCGAATCTTCTACAAAACAGGTACATGACATGTTTGATTGATGTTTCTGAGTTAAGACTCGTGCTTTATGAGAAGACAGCAAATTCACTGGCTGAGTTTAGGCCCCATTCCTTCCAACTGCTCTGTGCAGAGACCTGTCCGTGTCTAACCAAGATCTACAGGACTCGACTCTGCTGGCAGCTCACTGATTGTATCACCTTAATCACACACAGCAACAACCCTGTTTCTAAGACCACTATTGTTGGAAGAATGTATTTCCCAGCTAAAAGAGACTGAAAAGATCTGAAAGCAAACAGAAAAAAGTTAATTGCTTCTGGGTTTTCTTTGCAGAAACACGATGAGGAATCAACACTATAAGGTGACGTAATCTCCCCCGTTACGAGGAACATCCCCCTTCCCCCCTGAGGCTCAACAGCCGGCGAAGCCGCTGACGAGTGACATCCGTGACCACAACCGTGGCACAGAGTGAGGTAAAAGAAAGGGCGGGCCCATTCGCCGAGGGAATCGACAGCTTTAATCACCGGCTGTTTCCCCACCGCC
>NW_010156716.1:0-341 GCF_000695765.1 Mesitornis unicolor
AACGGGAAAGCCGTATTTTTCTGCCACAGGCAGAGCATCTCTGTTATGGAAAACCCTGCGAATTTTGCATCAGAGGCAAGACTTAATCCTGCAGCATCGCTGCCCTGGCTGCTGGTCCAGCGCTGGGTGCAGGAGCTGGTCAGGGGCTGTCCCGCACAGGTGGAGAAATCCCTCGTTTCCTTCCAGCCCGGTGTTTCCCAGCCCCTGCTGGGGATTGACCTGGGATGCCACAGCGCTGGCCTGGCCCTGGCTGCTGTTTCATCCCGTGGTTTCGCTTTCGTGTTCAGCTCTGCCATGCCGGGCTGTGCCATTTCAGCCGCTCCTCCGGTCGAGGGGACGCC
>NW_010156716.1:449-832 GCF_000695765.1 Mesitornis unicolor
CGGGCGCTGGTGTTCAGTGCAGCACAAATTAAAGGCAGTTTTTAAGACAGGAGATGGGCTCCTTGCAGAAACGCTCAGAAACAGAAACAGCCTTTCCTGCGGGGACGGAGGAGCCCTGAACAGACCTGGGTCTGCTCGCAGCCTGCTTTGTTCAGATGCGATTGCAGCAGCCATCACCGCCACCTGGCACTTTCGTTTCCCGTTTTCAGACCGAGTTCCCCACAGCGCCCTCATTACCCAGCAGCCACAAGTGTTTAAGTGCTCAGAAATAAATGTGACACACAAAGTGCTCTGTCCGGGCTGCAGCTTTTGTGGTGCCCGCGAAATGGTGGCTGCTGCCACGTGAGGAGCAAAGCTTCCCCTTCCCCGCCCGGCACGGGCGG
>NW_010156716.1:871-27658 GCF_000695765.1 Mesitornis unicolor
GGGGGGGATGGACGCAGGTCACTGCGGGGGACCGGGGCAGCTGAGTGGGGCTGGAGCCACTGGGGCGGCTGGGGTTGGGACTGTGGGGGCGGAGGAGATCCCTGCGTCCCCTCCACGTGCTCCTGCAGCCGGGATGTGCGGTCCCCTGGGTCGCTGCCCTGCCAAAGATTTTTCTCCTTGCATTTCAGAACAGAGGCTTCTCCAAGAAGAGTCACACGTTCCTGCCTAAAATATTTAGAAAAATGTCTACTCAGTCAGCGAAAGAGAGACCCGAGAGCTTGCATTTCCCTTTCCTTGACGATGACGACACCATCGCCACGGTGAAGGAATCTAAAACCTTCTTCATTTTACGAGGCCTCCCTGGCAGCGGGAAGTCCACGCTGGCTCAGGCCATCCAAGATCGCTATAAAGATGCCTGCAAGGTCATCTCCGTCGATAACTACAAAATCACACCGTCCATTAGAAGCACCATTCCCGAAGAGTACTCCAAGGTGGATGAGGATTTAGTTGACTATTGCAAACGGGATATCAGCGTTATCGTTTTGGATGACACTCACCACGAGAGGGAACGGCTGGAGCAGCTTTTTGACATTGCAGACAAATACCGGTACAAAGTGATCTTCGCCGAGCCCAAAACGCCGTGGCGGGTGGATTGCGCGCAGCTGAAGGACAAGAACCAGTGGAAGCTGTCGGCGGATGAGCTGAAGAAGATGAAGCCGAGCTTGGAGAAGGAATTCCTGCCCATGTATTTTGGGTGGTTTCTGAGCAAGAGAAGCTCGGAGATCCTGAGGAAGGCTGGCCAGGCCTTCCTGGACGAGCTCGCGAGTCTCAAAGCCTTCAAAAAGGAGAGTAAATTCTGTACGTACCCTACCAAACACTTCCTCTGTTGATGAAATAGTCACATTAAGTAAATGGAAGGAGTTTGGGCAGCTTCTAAAGGGCATTTTAGTTCAAGTTAGCAACCAGAAAAACTGTTTAAAGCTACGAATCTGTTCCCCGTAGTTGACAAAGTTGCTGTTGTAAGAATAAATGAAGCAGCTTTGCCCAAGCAGCCTGTTCAGCTCTGACGCTGCGGGGAGCTGGGCTCAGGGGCAGCAGCGATGCCTCAGGGGACCGGGTACCCCCTGGTTCTGTCACCTCAAAGGGAAAAGGGAAAAATGATGGGAAAACTCGTTCATCTCCAAGGTTAAGGCAAACCACAGCGACTGCAGAAGCTTCTGCTTCCTGGTTACACCCGTGGTTTGCCAGGGCGGAAGAGGGGGCTCATTCACCCATCCAGCCCTTTTCAGCAGTGTGACATGAACAGCAAGGACAGGCTGGTGACAAAGGCTGAGATGGGGCTTACGCCCATGGGGTGACGTCAGGGGGATCCGTTTTTGACAGCAGTGCTGTTTATCTGTGTTTGCAGTTGCTTCCGCTATTGACGATCCCAAAATAAAGATCGATCTCACCAGCTACTTCGTGAAGAGGCCACCCGGGGTCTTGCACTGCACCACAAAGTACACGGACTTCGGAAAAGCAGCCGGAGCCGAGGAGTACGCACAGCAAGAGGTGACTATGGGGCTCCCCCCCAGCCCTTTGGGGTCCCCAAGCCTCTGGGGTGGGCCAGGGTCGGGACAGGTTGGGGCTCGGTGCCTCCACGGGGCCCATGCATCAGCAAAACCAGCACTGAGGGAGGTGGTGGCTGTTCCCTGTTCCCAAACAAAACCCTCGCACCCCTACCCATGACCAATGGCTCCATCTGAGTGAGGAGGAATCGGGGTTATTTACACTTCCAGATAAATTACTTCAAAATGGCTAAGTTAAATACAGGAATTTCTGAAGGAAAAGGACATAACCAGCTCTGAACTCGTGGAGCAGGAACGGTTTCCTAGCAGTACCCTGTGTTTCAAATATACCCCAACCACCAGGATCAGGCAGGCCCCGGGCTGGGGACACTAAAGCCGTTGTCGCTGTAAACCCCAGCGGTCGGCAGCGACTCCCAGACCCGAACTGATCTGGATTTGTCTCTCCCCAGGCTGTGAAGGCTTCCTACGGCAAAGGCTTCACCTTGGCCATCTCCGCGCTCTTCATCACAACAAAAACTGTTGGTGCTCGTGTGGAGCTGAGCGAGCAGCAGCTGCTGCTGTGGCCCACGGACCCCGACAAGGCCCTGCCCAGCGACAGCCTCCCCCGCGGCAGCCGGGCCCACGTCACCCTGGGCTGCGCCAGCGGCGTCGAGGCTGTGCAGACCGGGCTGGATCTGCTGGAGTTCGTGAAGCTGGAAAAGGCGGGGAGCAAAGGGGAGCAGGTGGGGGAGATTGGAGGAGGGAAGCTGCTGTATTTCGAGAACGGTATGTGGATGCTCGTCCTGTCCAAAAAGATCGATGTGAAGGCAATATTCTCGGGTTACTACGGCAAAGGGAAACTCGTGCCCACGCAGAGCACCAACAAACGGGGCTCTGCTTTTAGTTCCTGCACCATCATTTAGGCCGTGGGCAGGGCTGGTTGTGTTCGTTTTTAAAAGGCAAGTAACTCCCGTAACCTTTAAAAGTGTAAAATAATTTTACCGATACTAAAGCAAGCCCTTTGCCAGCCCCTGGGTGAAGCCTCTGGGGAGTTCATCGGCCTCGCAACCAGGAAGAAAACAAGCAGCTGCTGCCCCAGGGAGCTGCCCCAGCAGACAGCGGCTACGGGGGCGTTCAAGGGATTCTGGAGCCCCAGCCCTGCTGCTCTGCTTGTTTTCTTCCTCGGAGGAAGCTTGTGGTCCCTTACAGCCACCCATGAACCACAATCGTTAGATCTGCGTCAGCGCCGTAAGCGGTGGCAGAGCACGGCCTGGGCCGGGTCTGATGCCAAGTGAAGTGAAGTGACGTGACCTGGGGGACATCTGCTCCACCCTGGGCTGCACCGGTCCCTCCTGGTGGCCGAGGGGGACACCAGGCCCTGGTTGTGCCCCATTCGTGGTGATGGCTCAGCCCCGGGGCCATGCTCTGCTCCAGCTCAGGGCTGTTTGCAGTGAACGAAGCCTCCTCCACTGCAGGGGACACTGCTGAGCGGGCAGGAGGTGCCTGCTGATGTCCTGAAGCGCTGCCATGGACTCAAAAAATAAAAGTGACAAAGGGAAAGCAGTGAAATACCCAGGGACGCGTTGTGTGCCGCCGCACAGCTCCAGCCCCTTCACTTCGCGTCAGAGCGGGACGCACCAGGCGCTGTCCCACAGCCTCGGCCTGCAGGGAACGGCCCGGCCTTGGCAGGGAGGGATGAGACGAAGCGCTGTCTCCTCCGTCTTCTTTCACATGAACTAAAATCCTGTCTGAAGTACAGAGCTACTTCATGCAAGATTTTAACTACTTTTCTCTAATGCACTTGAATGTTCAGGTTAGGAAGGCAGTAACACTGTAGCGTAGGTACCGTAACCGACGTCTGCTCAACCCTAAACCACTGGTTGGGAAGCACCGTAACGCTCCGGCTCTTCTGTTACAAGGTCTTTTATTGACACTTATGTTTTTGCTCACAGCCAGACCATAGCACAAGGTCACTACTCTGCTGTAACAAAGCTCACCTAACGGGTCGGGGTCAGGACACGTCTAAACTCGCGCTGCAGGGACAGTAACCCCCCATTCACTAACATGTAAATACTCACTGCTGAGACACGCGTGTGCTGGGCTCGCAGCCGGGAAGGAGCCGTGGTGTGGGCACGCGCTGAAATCGCTGCCCGGGAGCCCAACTCTGCCTGCGCCAGGAGGAAAGCAAGGAGCCTGGGGCTGCTCTGGCCAAGGCTGCACCTTTACCAGTGAAGCTCAGCCCTGGCTGCTGTTCCAGAGACAGCAGTAACGTAAAGTTACACACACGCGCTCCATAGCACCCGTCATCCTCCAGGGAAACCCCTGCTCGCTTCCGCACGGGCAGAGGGGCCAATGCCCCATGCTCAGCCCTGGCCTTTCCCAAGGGAAAGCTCGCGCGGCTCCCGGAGCGCGGCCCCAGCGCTGCTCACCCCCAGCACCCCAACGCACGGCTGGGAGATGGCGTTCGTTTGCCCGTTCAAGAACACCAGGGAGACGGCTGTCGTTTCAGTTTTTATTAGTTTGTACATCATATACAGTTTATAATAAAGTAAACCAATTGCATACGGTTTTGCTTCAGTCTGTGATATTCTTCATATAAACACAGCATGATGAGTTATGCCTAATGAAGTAAACAACAAATATTCACATTTTTACCAGTCACATCCTAGGAAGGAAAGGGCCCGCAGAGGGCCCGCGGTGGTGCCGATGTGAAGCCCGTCTCGGCGGGTTTGGCAAAGCGATGGGGACAGCAATTGCTCCATGCAATGTTCCCTTCTCCCGCCGGAAAGGTCAGGATATTTACACCGAGGTAAACGTTCAGAACCGCGACTGGGATAACCACAGCGCGGGGGGCAGCGTCCTCGCCGAGTTGGCTTCACATCGGCACCTGCTTTAGTCCTGATGCTCCCTAACGCCGGTGCAGGGGCGCATGCAGTGACGGGGCCGGGGCTGCTTCGCACCCCTGGTGCCTCCAGCCTCGCCCCACGCCGTTCCTATGTCCTGAAGCCTGGGCTATGAAGTGACTGCAGCAGGGGATGGGTGATGGGGGAGCTGTGCCCACCGCAGCCAAGCCCAGCCCGAGGCAGGGGCCCAGCCCCCCTGAGCTGGCAGAGCTGCGGCTCCAAGGCCACGGCGCAGACGATGCCTCAGCTCGGGGCCCTGCTCACGGCACCGCGGACCCGAGCCGTGCAGCGCTCGGAGCCTCGGCACCGCTGGGCGAGGGGCAGAGCCGGGGCATGGCGAGGAGGGGCGAGACGTCTCCATCGGCCTGCGAAGCCAAACGCGGGTCACGGTCAGCGGCAACGGGACAGCTCGGGGCTGCTGCGGGCGCAAACGCGAGCGGTCCTTTTCGCTAAGGAAGGGGAGGGGAGGGGACAAGGCACGAATTTACAGGGGATGAAAGCATCCGCTTGAGATGAGCATCGTTGGTCATTACTGGAAGCGAGGAAGTAACTGTGAGAGAGGAGCCCCACACCGCCTGGTTCGATCGGTGGAGGAGCAAACAGGGCCAGCGCGGGGCTGGGCTCACGGGCACAGGACGGTTTCTGCATCGGGAAGGAAACGGTAGCGCAGCGGCCTTCACTGCACCCCCGTCAGACACAGAGAGCCGAGGGACTCGCAATACTCCACAGGTACCACCACTGTCCCCCCTCCTCTTGTCCTTCTCCCTACTCTGCGCTAACGCATTCACAGAACGGCCTGAAGCCCTCAGCACTGCGGATCCAGCTCCACAGCAGCTCTGTCCGTTCACAAACAAAACCAAGCGCCCTCCCCTGCAGCACAGACTGAGAGCAAAGTGGCAACCAGAACCATCTCAGGGGTGTTTGGAGCTGATGGGCAGCCCAGGTAAGGGAAAACCCTCAGAACACAGTGGCCTTTGTGGCCCAGGTCAGGCCACTGCGTGTGCAAGTGCCCCCCACACCAACACGACTGATGCACGTGTTCATTTTCAGAGCATGAGACTGCGTCCATTTTAACCCAAACACCACTGCACTTCACTGAAACCGCCCCTACAGCCGCTCAGACACCTCCAGTGTCACGATGAGGCAGAGACACCAGAGGGAAACTGGAGGAGCCAAACAATTCATGTCCCTGCAGTCTCCGCTGTGGAGCCCCCATCTCAGCCCTGCTCACACCATGCCCTGCGCCCCTCAGCCTGCACGGAGGGAGCCCACAGCCCCATCAGTAACTGAGCCGTTAACAGCAGCCACCCCCATCGCATGCAAGGTTCCTCCCATCGGCGCAGGGCACGGGCAGCCACGTCTCAAGGTTAGGAATGAAGGCTCCTGCTGTTACTCCGAAAATTAAACCCATCACTAACGGCAAGACCAACCTCCAGAGAGACCTCTTCTCACTGCAGGAAGGGCTTCACCATCACCACGCTCTCCTGGTGGCCTGTGGTCATAACAGAGGGAACAGCGCGCGTCCAACAACGCTCCCGCCTGCGTCCGCTTCACCATCACCACCGACAGCAACCGCCCCCGGCGCCCTCGTCAGCTCCTCACCACCAAGACACCGCTGATCGTACAGAGACACCAACCAACGTCTGTGACAAACCCCTGCGGCTGCGAGCCCCTGCCCAAGGCCACCGGGGGCAGCCAGGAAATGCCCCCAAGGCTCCTGTGGCCATGGGCAAAACAGAGCCCAGGAACGGGCTGGGACTGCAGTGAGAAAAGCAGCGTTTCACACCACGCACACCCGTCTTGTTCTGCAAGAAAGAGCCCCACGTCTCCAAACTGCGCAGGACAGGGCCGAGGTTACGGCAGCACCGCACCTCTGCCTCCAGTGCTGCTGCTCCCTGCAGAATGGACACGCGTTCGCCTTCGCTCTGAATCACGTAACAGCGCTCGCAGAAAAGTCTTGGCACTCAACGTATGAATATTTAACTACATTAAATCATGCATTCATGTACAGTTAGCAATATCTGCTGCAGACACTCTCTCTCTCTCTCTCTCTCTCTTGTAATAAAAGCCATTCCACTTTGAATGGCCTCATTCAGAGTTGGAGAGGGAAGAGTCGTCCTACCTGGGAGGAAGGGGAAATAGCAATAAAACCCACCGACAAATGCAGGACGCGTCTCTGCACGGCGATAAAAGACTGAGAAGAGTCTGAGCTGTACAGGAGGATCAACACACACAGGACAAGACACCATGGATCCCCAACGCCACACTAAAACAGGTCCTGCCAGCCCTGTCAAGTGCCACGAGACCTGGGGAGGACCAGTACGCACAGAGCGGTATTCCACAGAGCAGCACTTCACTTCAGCACGCACACATGGGTATTTCAGCTCCCCAGACCGTCACTGTTTGTCTGCCAGGACCTTGTTCTGCTCTCAGTGCAATCCGGGTCAGTCCATCACGTTACACCGGTGCGAAGGAAGTCACAATAGAGGTTGTAGCGCCCGTGTTTTGAACCATTACTCGACATCGGCTCATTTTAAAAGCCGACTTTTGAGCGCGTTATCAAACACTGTCTGTATTCTGCAGTGCTGAGTTGAAGCCCTTGAACCTTCCCTCGGCGGAGCAGACTCAGAACTGACACAGCCCAGCGGCAGCACCGCGGTACCGGCAGCACCGAGACACCACAGCTGCTGCGGGAGCCAGGTCCTGCGCCCAGGGAACAGGAGGAGCGTGGCCCTCGGCAGTAAGGAAGACAGAAATGTCAGCATCCAAAGCGACTGCTCCATGCGGTGAGCTCACCGCGCCTTCTGTTCCTGCAGCAAGGAGTTAAGTCAGGATCGCACAGAAGTCCAGGTTTCTCCAGGAGAGCCAAGCAGAGCCCATCCCTCCAAACGTCCCCATGCAACCGTGGGTCGGTTCAACACCCAGGCACAGCCACGCTGCGGGACCCTGCCCCTCACTGGTGTCACCCAGCGCCAACACAGCACAACCCCTGTGAGCAAGGGCTCCCACAGACAGCGCCACGCACCGTGCCCAGGGCCCCCACACAGCAGCACCGGGCAGAGAGGTCCTCGCTGCCCAGGAAACACAGAGCGATTCTGCAAGCAGAGTCCTCTCGGCCGAGCTCCTGCGGTCACACTGAGCCCCTGGCAAACACCGCAACAGCCTCGTGTGAACCGGCACCACCAGACCCGACCCGACCCAACTTGGGGCGGCGCAGCACCGCACGGCGCAGCACAGCACAGCACCAGCCCCCATCCCGAGGCTGCGCAGAGGCAAAGACAGACTCAGCACAGAGCTCAGCTTTGCCTTTTCTTGCTTCTTTGGACTAGTGAACTGCCTCCAGTGAAACCACTGACTGGTGTAACGCATCCGCACAGTTCCTGTAAACATCGGGGAGCTCGCTGCCGCACGCACGCAGTGACCGTTTGCGGTTCTTAACCTGAATGTCACTTTGCATCTCTTCAGAGCCAGAAAGAGCTTGTCCACGCTATGGATCAGTAACACGCCATCAAACATCAAGCTCAACAAAATCAAGTTTTAGCACAAACGTTACATGTTCAAGTGGATTAATTAAAAAAAGTACGGTGAAGAAATTCAGCCCAGAGCAAATTCAATATTCCCTTCAACAGGACAGTTCTTGAAGTAGAAATACAGAGCCCTTAATTCTAGCTGCATCACAGGGAATTCTCACATAAGCTGCTCTTTAAATCCAAGTACGTATCTCTCCAATACAAAATCGTTAAGCTCACGTTACCACTTCAGTTAATGCCCAAGTGTACCGTTCATGGCAAAAAACAAGAGGAAAACCCAAAGAGAGACAGCTGGCAGGTAAAACGTGATTGTAGGAAACTTGACTGGATCTTGGCAACGTCTTCAGAAGATGACGGTAACTCACGGGTTACTACAGACCCCAGACGTGCTGCCACACCGCACTGCGGAGCCAAAACAGAACAGGAGATCACTTCACCCTCTCAAGATTTCGGGAGGACTTCGGGGAAATCCTCTCTGCTGAGGGGCAGGAGCAGTCTGAAAGTACGGGCCAGCATGGAGGGACCAGGAGATTCAAAGCTTTATTTTTCTTTTTTAATAAAGTTAACAGTAAAACAAAATTCACAAGCCTTCCCCTCCCCGAGCTGGGTTCCTCTTCACACACAAAAGCACACAAAACAGAGGTCTCCAACCGAGAGAAATGAAACTGCTCTAAGTACAACGAGACATGATGGAGGAAGGAGTCTACGCATGTCCGTGTTCAGGGTTAAAATAAGCAGACCAGGTGTGTGCTGGGGGTTTTAGCCAAACTGGAAAAAGAAATTTCCAGGCCCAGAAGCTGAAAGAGAAAATGAAAGAAATTAGCACTTTGTGAACCGACAGCCGATACAGTCAATGCTGCCCTGCAGCCAGTGCTAGTTCAACCAAAACCATCTGAACCACGGGGAGAGATGGGGCCTTCGCTGTGCGCTTCCAGCAGCTGATTTTCCTGATAATATGTACGATAACACGGGTAAAGGAGGTGGATTTACAAGGAGGAAGACAAACAGCACACGAACCACGTTTCTCAGGAAACTTGGCAGTCCTGGCAAGCGATGGGTGTACTCACGTTTCCAAAGCTGACCGGACAGCACTCCCACCTACCTTCGAAACTGAAGCCACCTGGCCCGCCAAAGAAGGCCTTGAAGATATTATTTGCATCAAAGTCTACAGGGGGAAAAAAAGGAAGGTGTGAGCTGAAGGGAAACAGCCAGTGACAGGTTTCACAGCTTAGAAGCCATCACTTCACTGAGGCCCGTAAAGCCTTTTACAAAGGCACAAAAAGCTGTGAACCGCTTGCTCTAAGCACGGCTGCACAGCAGCAGAGCACAGGGGCACTGACTGCAGCAGAAACAGCCACAGCCAACAGTTGTCAGAGACCATTTCAGTCATGGGCAAGCGAAGGATTTTGGATGAGTAGCTTTAAGGAACCCCCCAATCTCCTTGGGGGGCATAACCTCCTGTTATGCCAATTTACACCTCCTACGAAAGACTCCTGCCTAATGGCAGCTGCTACCTACGGGTCCAGTCAAGGACAGCATCCACCTGGACCGCTCACAACCAGATCTGCTGCTCAAATGCTTTCAGAGACCAAACCAAGTCAATTCACAGCTCACCACAAACGGGAGGCTTGCTCTGGAGAGGGCAGACTCTCAATGCTCTGATCTTCCTAAAGGCTGCCATGGCAGAGTACCCCCAGGAACACACTCACCTCCCATGTTCAATCCATCCTCTTCCAGATCCTGCCCGCTGTCGTAGCGAGCCTTCTTCTTGGGATCTGACAGGATGGTAAAAGCTTCGCCAACCTCCTTAAATTTCTTCTCCTCTTCCTTCTGTACTTCTGCGCTTGCCCCGCTGTGTCGGTCTAGGGACACAAAAAAGCAGGAAAGCAGCTTTCAGTTTTCAGAATAAACAGAAAAGGCGACCCTTGCCCAGGTACGCCACAGATTTAGATTTTATGGTCAGAAATGCTATTTGCCCAGAAATTCTCGCATTCATTCCTGCCTCCGAGTGATGTTTGTGCAGGGCACACGCATGCAGCAAAGGGATCAAGGCAACAATAGATGCAACAATACCTGGATGGTGCATTAGTGCTCTTTTCCTGTAAGCCTTCTTGATCTCATCCTCAGAGGCATTCTTGTCCACCCCAAGGATTTTGTAGTAGTCTTTCCGTTTGCTCTTTTTCAGCTCCACCTGCGCGTTCTTCAGAAGCTGCTTGTGCTCTGGAAAGAAGAGCACCAGCATCAGAAACCCAACCACGAGGACTAAGGCGACTCTGTCCCTTTCATTTCAGGCTACTAAAAAAGTGAGGAGCGAGTTAAGAACCACCACAACCCGATATTCTGAATCGAGTGTCCTGCTCCAGCTACATGCTGAGTTATCCTCTCAGCATTCAAGGCTGGAGAGAAACCAGACTGCAAGACAGGCGCTTCAGGGTGCTCCTGAGGACTTACCCAGTCTTGGCCTGCTGGGGTAAAAGGCTGCAAATCAGAGCATATTGTGGGGAAAACAGCAAACAAAAGCAACAACAAAAACGCCAGTTAAGGGAAACGTAAGCACACAAAGGAATGCCAATAACTCACCTTTCGTTTTTTCTGTCTGATAAACCTTTTCATAGTCTCTTACAGCGTCTTCATATTGTTCTGTGTCCATGTAACTGTGGAAAGACACAACAGTGGCCAAGATGCACTGCACAGGACGTATCAAAAGGGGGTTCAGGTACGAGCTTTCTGGACAGATGTGAATTACAGAAGAGCTGTGCTCCGGGCTGCAGAAGCAGCAGTCAGAGGAGCCCGCACAGGGCCACTGCTGAGCTGCCTGGAACCCAGACACCTGCTGTGTGTGGGAAATCCTGGCACAGAACCGTCCTTCGGGCTCCAGGAGGAGACCGCAACCTCATCTGGCAGCACAAGTCCTGCTTTAACGATCTGATAATGACTTTATCCAGCTGCAGGAACCAATACCAGCCAGCAAGACTTCAAGGAAGCTGCTGCAGCTGTACAATGCTGCTCAGAAGTGATGATCTTGGCACCTCAAGAGAGGGCCGCGTGCCCATCTATCGGCATTTCAGCCTTACTCATACATTAACCACTTACTGTAATTGAGCAACTGCTGAGATGGAGCTTGGGAAGAACACTGAAGGCTGTAAATTAAAATGAATGCTCAACAGGAAGGCTGCAATAATGATTTTGGTTCATCTTTAAGCCAGGAGGCTTTACCGCAAACTGAAGAATAATCAGCACTGACGAAAGTAGGAAATAAATCCGTAATCAGAAGAGAGCTTTGACCACTGCCCTGGCTGGAGCCAAGGTACAAAGACGACACAGATCTGAGCATCCTTCATACAACTCGCTCAGCCTCGCTGCGCTACACTGCAGCGTTATCTGTGATAGGCGGAGTCTCAGTTGATTTCTCCTTTATGCAAAGCGGGGCATCCCATTTCAAAATCCAGCTTTTGGAAGCATGAGCAGCTCTGCCAGGAGGAGATCTCTTACCTGCAACAGCCCTTCCGAAAAAGCCCAAGAGAGGCTCTGTGAGACAGGTCTTACATCAGTCTATACACACAGCAAGTCAAGCTTTAGACCAAACCCTGACAAAGGCAACCATCAATGGGCAGTCCCCACTCCACACAGGCAGGACAGACCACACAGAGCTCCCTCTGTCTCATCCTCAGCACGAGGAGTAAACTCAGGACCTTTTAGAACACAACCCTTTATTCAGTCAAGCTGATTTGCTGTCCCTATCGCTCAGAGCTGCAGTTCCTACCCCAGGCCCACCAGCACGTCCATCCCCAGGGTGTGCTCACCACTGCGCTCTCCTCAGGTACGCCTTGATGTACGTCTCGTCCAGCTTCACCGCGTTCGTGCAGTCATCTATTGCTTCTTCAAGTTTCCTAAGCTGCAACGTCAGACAGAAGAGAAGTGAATCCCAACCACACAACACATGCCAATAAGTAGAATTATCATTTCAGACAACTGAAAATCGTAGGGAATCTTGGATAATCTCCCTGTTTTGTGTGTATGCATCTAGCACATTTTTTCCAATCTCCCCAAAACACAGAGCTTTTGTTCCCCAGGGAAAAATCAGAAGCTTGTCTAGTGAAATGGTAGAACTACACGGTGCTTTTCTTTATGAAATGCACTTGGAAACAAGGGTCTTCCTGAGAATGATCTGAAAACCAAGTTATTCTGTGTCCAAACAGGGCAGGAAAATAAAAAGTATTAAAATTTTAAAAAAACAACCAAACCCAACAAACTATGTTTGTTTTCAGACACGCCCAGCTATGCAAGATACCCATGACTGCTGCCTCAGCCCATCCCATTTCCCAGGCTTTGAGAACAGCCCCTGTCCCTTGCCCAAGTGGGGGTGTTGAAAAGCCCCTGCTGGTAGCGCAGGCATCACCACAGACAGCTGAGGAAACACGCCTGGAGGAAACGCAGGCTGCAGACTGGGAGCACTCACACGACTGTTTCTCTGGATAGGCATGACCAAAATACAACTGCAAGCCTGGAAAAAAACTGTCTGGGTTTTTTAATTAGGTGTTTTGGGGGTTTTTTTTAGATCCAAAAACAAAGACAGATGATCTACAAGAATAAGGAAACAAATCTCCTCATTACTGGGAAACAAACAAATAAGAGCGCCTTTCTGCGGATTAAGATAAGGCCAGGCTACATTCCTCCTCTCCCTCCTACTCTGCGCAGCCCAAGCATCTGAGTTTCGTTTCTTTGGGAGTCAGCGTCGCTGGCTGTTTGGAACAGACACAGTCATTGTGCAAGGACAACAACCTGACACGCTGCCTGCAGCGCTGGGAAGCTCCAGCTGCCCCAGCAGCCAGAGAAGCCTGTGCTTGGCAGAGCAAGTGATGTGCAATTTATAAACTGTGTGCTGAGGAATACGATGGGAGACTCCAGGTGACCACTTCTTACCTTTGAATTAACCGTGCCCCGGTTGCAGTAGAGTTTGGCATTTGTTTTTATGTTGTTTGGATCTATTCCTAGTGCCTCTGTGTACAGTTCATATGCTAGTTTGTAGTTTCCTTCTTTGAATGCTTTATTCCCATCTTCTTTCTTTGCTTTAAGTGCTTTGGCATTCTGAAAGAAAACACACTCTGGGTAAGGACACAAGGTAAGTGGTTCAGGGGTACCACACACCTCATTTTGCTGGGTGAGGGTCCTCAATCACAGCCATTATAACTTGGTTTCAGACACCAGTACAGGATACAGAAGTCACAGCTTTGCTACAGCAGCTAAACGAGCTGCAAGCATTTTGCCTTTCCTCGCAGAGCAGCACTGAGGAGCAGCCAGTGCCAGTTACAGGCATGCTCCATGGGAACAAAGGTTGCCTAACGCTTCAGACAAGAACGTGGCAGTGAAGTAAACTTACGGATTTTACAAAAAAATAGGAATGGGACCTCACTTTTTGAGAGCTTATACAAGTAAACAGGTTTTAACAGTCAGTCAGAAAACAACAACAGACTAGAAATGAGGGCAGGAGCACCATGAAAGGAACAGTGTTGAAGCACAAGTCAGCCTGCAGGCACTAATAGCGAATATGAAAGTCAGATGCTTTTTAGAAGCAATAGACCCAGTTTTATTGCTCCTGCATCTGATCAAAGAACAACTGAAAGGGAGGCAGTCTTCAAAGCACCACGGCCTTCTCAGGAAGAGCTGCCAGCAGCTCAGTTCTACCCAGAGCAGCAGCAGTTGTCCAGCCCTTCACAGAATCACAGAGCGTTAGGGATTGGAAGGGACCTCCAAAGCTCATCCAGTCCAATCCCCCTGCCGGAGCAGGAACACCCAGATGAGGTTACACAGGAAGGCGTCCAGGCGGGTTTTGAATGTCTGCAGAGAAGGAGACTCCACAGCCTCTCTGGGCAGCCTGTTCCAGTGCTCTGTCACCCTCACTGAGAAGAAGTTTCTTCTCAAATTTCAGTGGAACCTCCTGTGTTCCAGTTTGTGTCCGTTACCCCTTGTCCTATCATTGTTTGTCACCGAGAAGAGCCTGGCTCCATCCTCGTGACACTCACCCTTTAAATATTTCTAAACATGAATGAGGTCTCCCCTCAGTCTCCTCTTCTGCAAACTAAAGAGCCCCAGCTCCCTCAGCCGCTCCTCATAAGGCAGATGCTCCACTCCCTTGATCATCTTTGTAGCCCTGCGCTGGACTCTCTCCAGCAGTTCCTGTCCTTCTTGAACTGAGGGGCCCAGAACTGGACGCAATATGTCTTCCCAAAGACATGCTGCTCACTACTGGGCACTGATAATGTTGACGGAGGGAGAAGACACTGATCCCGCAGAAACAAGTTAGGTGTTTGGTTGAAAAATAAACACTAATAAATCCTGGTCATTTTGCAGTCCCACTCCAGTATCCACAACTCACACGGCATGCAAGACATGCTTTCTCGTGATCAGGAGCCATTCTGAGTGCCTGGACAAAGAACTGCACCGCCTTCTCAATGCAGTCCTCGTAGTAAAGGCAGAGACCACGGACGTACAGAGCATCTGCATTTGTTGAGTCCATTCGTAAGATGTCACTGCAAGAGATGTTAAAAAAAATGAAACATTTCCCTATTCCAGTTCCCTTCTGATCCCCAAAACCACTCTTCTTCCACCGAGTTATTTTATCAAGGCCATGGTATAGATGTGCAAAAAGTATGGGAATTTGTTCAAGCAAGACTGCTGGTTATTAACTGAGTCTGACCGCAACTTCCCAGTCAGATTAACTGCAAAGGGGATAAATTCATGCCACTCTTCCTCATTACAATTTGCATTAAGGACTATTTCTTTTGGATATTCCCTCATTCCCTTCAGGCTGTGGAAAACAAGCAGCAGCCAGGACGCACCAGCGGCTGTGGCTCAAACTCTCGCTCTGCAGACGCTCACCTTGCGACAGACTGTGCCTCTGGGTAGCGACCCAGCAACGCTAAACACTCAGCCTTGAGGATTTTGAAGCGGTGACACGCAGGAGCAAACTCCAGAGCACGATCCATGCAAAACACAACCTGGTGTGAGAAAAAAACCACAAATGTGAGCAATGCAAGCAGCCAAAGGCCTGGTTTGAAAGGCTGCACCTTATCGCATGTGGGATTTCATATCTGTCTTTGAACAGGAAGATGTGCGTGCAGACACCCGTCTCCTCTGTGCTGGAGACACTTCATTAGAAAGCTTTCCTCATGTGCAGGCTTTCTGTTTTGTCCTTTAAAGGGTTGTGTGTGCACAGGTCTGTGGCACCCGCTGTCACTGTGACACAGCACTACACGAGACTGGAGGGACCCCTGTGGAAAGTCCATCCCTTTGACTCTTCTGACATTGTAGGCCCTGAAGAAAAAGCCGAGAAGGACAATTCTGCCCCTGTTCCCTGCATTATAAAGACATGTGGGAAGGACAGAAATTATTCAATAGAGTGAGACAGTTTGGACTGCACAACACAAAAAAGTACAGTGCACAGACTGCTCTACACTGCTCTGCCTGCAATGGGCTGGGTGATCTAACGGGTCCTTCCCATCTCTGCTCCTCTGGCGGGGACATCTGCGCCAGAACGGGGCCATTGTTCCTCCAGGGCCCATCTGCCTCCCGTGACAGCGCGGCTGCCCGCTGCGAGAAGCGCGGTGCTCCAGACGGAGCAGCCAACGGCTTCGGGGTGCGCAAGGAGCCAGAGCAGCTCCTCAGAAACAACCATCACACTTCATGCACGCCTCCCCAGCGCAGTGAGATGGGAGAAGTGCAGGGACAGACACAAAGGCCCACAACAGGCAATACAGGCAGGGCAATTCCTACACACAAAATCCAGATTGGCCATACATCCCATTCGCTCCTCATAACCAGGTGATACAAAGCTGGGATTTACCCTTCCAAAACCTTGATCTTAGGCTAAGAGTGTGGACAATCTCCTTTCTAGGCCAAACTTGGGCCTCACATGCATCCACCGAACAGAAACAGTTGCATAAGAAGTGCTTGGTGCCCTTCAGATTTCATGCTGTCATTTCTGGTTATATCAGGTCAGTACCAGTTGCATCCTCTTACAGCCCTTGGGAAGAAAGATTTGGGAACGGGAACGGAAAATGCCCCATGCAGATCTGCATTCCTCCTCCAGTGACCCTCACTGCAACACTGGCAGACAGACTGCCTTTTTTAGGTAAATTAAACAGTTGAGAAAGAAGAATTCTGGATACGCGTTTTAGGAGCAAAGCGTGATCGAATGCTGCTGCTGACAAAATCTGTATCAAGCAGCTCATTCATGGTTCCTCTCAAGGAACCAACTCAAAGCAAACAGGAACAGAGGACATTCAGCCCAAGCCAGTCACCCTCTTCACTTTTCATTTGCTCAGTGCTGAGAGCCTGAGCTCTGCCGTTTTCACAGCCATTACAGTTCGAGACAGCCCTGCTTCAGCAGAAGAATGCTGTACAGCACCTCCCATCCAGGCCCAGCTTAGGTCAGGCAGGGAAATCAGACACACATCTGGCCAGGTAAAACAAGGCTGTTCATGATGCTACAGGAAACAATCGAGTAACTCTCACCTTCCTGAAATCCCGCTTCTCAAAGTCCACCTCGGCTATTTTCTCATACTCAAGCACAGTACTGGCGTTCTTCAGCTGAAAGACAGGAGAACACAGCGAGTGTGGCAGCACCGCCGCTGCTCAAACACCACCAAGCAGCATTTAAGCAGCCAAGCCATAAAGTGTCAAGAGCAAAAACTACTGCAAACCAAGGAACAATAATGCAGATTAAATGAACGCTTTTGCCAGCATTAAAATCAGTTTTAAATCAAGTGACCGAACTGGGAGCCCAGGAAAATGTACCCCTGGGAGTGAGATACTATGGCGGCTGCAGCCTTCTACCCGCTGCATTCCCTCACCACCATTCCCCATTTCTCCAGACCAGCTTAGCCCCACGCTTTTCTGCTGAGAACAGACAATCACACACAAAAGGAGCTATGCAAACTACCGAAAACCAGACATAGAGACTTTGACAGCAGCGCATTTTTCCCCATTACCTCGTATCATGCAAACAGTCATTGCTAACGACTGTGATTCCACCTCGCAGATTCGGAGCACAAGGCTTACCAGTTCAATCTGATCCGTTTGACAGCCTCATCTACTGGGAATATTTAAATGTTAAGAACTTCTCACCTCTTGCTGCGCCTGGGTATTCTTATGATCCAGTTCTAAAACTCGCTGAAAGCAGCGGCTGGCAGCCATGGCGTTCCCTAGGGAAAGGTGGCACTTCCCTTCCCGTAGATGGCCCTGAGGAGACAGTTAAAGGGAGTCACGAGAGCTGCAGAAGGTGGAGAAGGGGTTCTGAGACACGAACAACAAGTACGAGGTGTTCCACGTACCCGGACAAAGCTGTCGTCCAATCTGACGGACTGCTGAGCATCGCCAAGGGCCTCCCGGAACCTCCCCAGCATCATGAGTGTGGCAGCTCTGTTCCCATAATAACTGGCATTGTTAGGACAGGTATCTGGAGGAGACGGAGGAGCGCTCGCTGTTAGTGCAAAGCAGCAACGGCACAACTTGTGGAATGCATTCAAAAGCCATGGTTGGACTCAAAAATCGCATTCCCTCCTGATTTATAACATCCCCTGAGCGGCTCAAGAGGACATGTGATGGTCAAGCAGCTGTTTTGAACAGCTACAGTGGTAGAACTCCTGCTACACTGGAATGGACTCATACAGACAAAGGTTGGTGGTGCTCAGCCCAGCAGCGCTGCTGGCCCCGCGTTAGAGGGAAAGCTGCACTGGGCTCACGCTAGGAATATCTTGGCTGAAGGAGAAACAGAACCACGGCCATCACGCACACTGGCACTGACTTGCCTTGTTAATGTGCTGACTTTTCACATGGTAATTAGAGCAGGGGAAAAGTTTTCATCCAGCATGCGCTGTTAGAAACCCTGCTGGTGTATTTTACATCAATAAAAGGCTTTGATTTTTAAACACAGTGTTCAGCAAATACTAATATTATCCCCAACTCTTCTCACCTATGGCTTTTGTGTAGTAGTTGTACGCTTCGTTGTAGTCTTTCTTGGCATAGTATGCGTTTCCTTGCTCCTTGAATGATTCTGCTTCTCTGAAAGGAAGGGAAACACTACATTTTAGGAGGAATTGAGCATCAGAAAAGATTCTGACCATTTGAATCCCAGACAATCTTAGTATGACCCCTCAGTGCTCCAAAATGCTTGTAGCTGGTTGAGACCCTATGTACACCCTGTTCATGAGGAAACAGAACAGCTCGCAGCTGAACAGCTCTCAAATACTTCATCCCTTCACCAGGGCCACAACAGGGACACTCGGGGACATCACCCAGCCGAGTATGACAGGAGTGCAACAGCAGACCAAAACCACCTCTGGGCATCCTCCCTGCAGCCCCAGATGCTCTTGCTTTTCAGAGTCCACTGCCATGGTCAATCAGAGCGGCCCAGTCCTGCGAGGTGCTGTGCAATCTCAGCAGTCGGAGTCAAGAAGCAGAGCGCAAGCTTGCAGAAGCAGTCCCACATACTTGGGAAACTGGGCCAAGAACAGTTTCTACAGCTAAATCGAGGAGAAACAAGGGTGCAAGCCTCGAGCAGAAGCTTGGCACTGCCTTGGCAACAGGTCCAGAAATAGTTCCCACACTCGAAAGCGAGCATTTGCAGAGACAGTTTAGGACGTTTAAAAAGACACAACATATGGTTGAAAGCAGCATCCCTCAAACTCCCGAAAGCAAAGCTTCCCCTGAAGGAAATGAAACCCTTCTGTCTCTTCTCCCATCCACCTTCACCACGTTAGATAAGCAGTCTGAGAGGGAGCTTGCAGCATGGCGTTGAAGTACAAACCAGCTTCACCAAAGTAAATCCAGTGATTCAATTCCCTTGCTTTCCCTCCTAGATGGTTTAACACGTACAAACTATGAGACCAACCCAAAAGCACCATTGCCCCACTCCAAGATACAGCGGTCGAGACTTGCACTGTGCCTTTGGCACTTCCCTGCTGCAGCCAGAGCAGCCGACACCGTTTGCCCGCCCTCCAAAGCGCATCCACAGCGCTAAGCCCAGACCAAGCCAAATCCCAACCATCAGAACAAAGATCCGCTCGGATGCCATCCTTCACATCCCACCAGGACACGGCAGTGTATCTGCATACCCTGTCCTTCCACAGCCAGCAATCTGCCAGAGCAGGGGATCACCTCTGCAGGGAAACAACCCTCTCCCAAGCAGTGTGGCTGATGATTGCTGCTCATCGTACTCCTCATGGGTGGCTGCCAATTGCTCCCAACAGAGCTTTTGCTGAAGCAACAAAGCAGGAGCCAAGGAAGCCAAAATATCTGGGTGAGTCCCCAGTGTGCCAGAGAAGAGCTGCACCTCCTGGCTCAAACACAGGCCAGCTCCAGGCTGTGCTGAATTGCTGGGCTGCAGCATTTTCCTGAAGGAAGGATCCAGAAGTGAGGGTGTCTTTGCACCACTTGCTGCAGGAAAGCTATTTACAGGGAAACCTGAGGTAAATGAGAGAGAGCAAGATCAGAGAACACAGCGCTAGAGAGCAAAGGTATGGGACTTTGCACATCCAAATATCCCTGTCCAGCTCCAGAGCAAGCATGAGCTGCTCAGCTCCATTTCTGTACCTGACAGCGCTACTGCAGTCTATGGGCTGAGCCAGGGCCATCTTCAGTCTGCCAGGTACTACCAACACAGAGATAATCCTTAGCTTTAAAACCCTAGGTCATCTAGTGCACAAAGCATAATGCAAGTGACTCACTTCCAGAACTTCTGTATACCTCGACAAAATTCTCAAAAATGAGATGCACCTTTGGGCTTGCCCAGGGGAAGCAAAGACTTTTGTCTTTCACAAACCACATTTCCTAAAGCACAGAACTCAACAGACCTGACAGGATGGAAGCTGGCTGTCTCCACTGAGGGCTGTATCTACAACACACCCAAAGAGAGACAAGGGGCTCTTACTGCACAGGATGCATTCCAGGAGGGTACCGTGGTGAGAAGCCTCTTTCAGCATATGAAATAAAAACCGAAGGGAGAACTGCTGACTAGTCCTGCATCTTCACGAGCTGCCAAATCCACACCCTGAGGGTGCAGAGCAGATTTGGCAAGGGTTGACCACCACTTTGCATTTTTATTTTGGAAGTACCTAGAGATGAGATCCTTATGCGATAAACCCATTTATCTGCTGGAAGCTTCCTCGCTCTGGAGCTGCCAGCCCAGCACTGACCCAGCTCAGGGCTCGGTGTCCTCGGCTGGGGGCAGCGCTGCCGGAGCCCCCACGCACACAGCGCACGTCTCGGTGGGGGCAGAGCGGGAGGAGGAGGGACCCCAGGGTGAAGGGGATCGATGTTCTGATGTTCCGGAGCCTCCCAGGGCCAGAACAAAGGGGGCTGTGTTGAACCACGCTCACGTGTTTTTACCCTCGCCTGGGCTTGCCATTGGCCGTTCCCACAGCCGCCCCATGCAGGGCCGTTTGCCCTGGGCCACCCTCTGCCAGCTGCAGAACAATGGACACAGGGGCTGCACCCCGGCCCTTCACCTTCACCATAACTCCTGCTGTCAGCTGCGCTCCGGCCTGGGACCAGCCGCGGCCCTGCCGTAACACGGCTGAGCCCACAGCCACGCTGCCACGTTTATTGAGATGGGAGCAATCGAGTCACGGGGTGGCAAAAAGACAACTCAATGCACGTGCCCCGCTGCATCAAAAGGGTCTGGTCACGGCTCCCGGGTCAGTTCATCCCCACTGCACCCAGTCCTGTCTTAGCAAACGAGGAGCTCACCCATGATGGGAGCTGTGGTACCCCCTGCCAGCACAGCACAGCACAGCACAGCACCCCTCATGCTCCTCCTGCCCTGCAGCACAGGATCCACACAACCGTGTGCTGTCGCTGGGTCTGCAGCACGAGCGGCAGGGCTCACACTACATCAGTAAAAATGTGTCCAAACACACCAATCTTCTTTTTTATTATTATTATTACAGATCAAACATTCAAAATACAGGGGGAAAAACAATCTGCAACTCTGCCTTTCTGGAACCTTACTGGTAGTTTGACCAAAACTTTATCCTCTTGGTTCTGTAACCACAAAATGGAAAAGAAAAATCACAGATCCTATTGAAGCGCCTTCCCTCAGAAATCTGTTGTACAGCTTAAAAAAAAAGGTGAGCAGTATTAAATAAAGAAAATTATTAATTAAGAATAAATTAAAGCAGTATTAAGTCCTCAGTGACCCCCCGCTGTAACCTGTTAGCACACCAGCCCGACTCGCGCATCCGAGCAATTCTACCTGACACGTAGGAGGAAACGCTACCCCAGAGACACTGCGAGAGGTGCCCAATGCCCTGTGCCAACAGACTGCTAGGACAGGGTGGGAAAACAGGAGAAAACACAGCGACACGGCAAAACCAACTTCCACAGAGTGTCAGAAAACACAAACACAAGAATCACTGTGCTCTACTCCTGTTTTATCGGTCTCTTTTCCTACTAAGCGTTTTCTTTAACACAGCCTGGTACACCAAGAAGTCACAGCACTTCAGTCACCAGCAGGAAGGAAGCACGCAGGTATTTCTGCTGCTCGTGTGGCTTAAAGCTTAACACTGAAAAACTGTTGTGAAAGAACCCAAACTGGGTCCCAAGCAGGAAGACAAAGCCAGTCCCTGGGCATGCAGGGCTTGTGGTGCGAGGTCCCAGACACAGAACAGGAGCATCTCTACCCAGTCGTGCTCCACTGACACGGAAAGCGCACAGAAAACAGCTCTTGTTTACCACGGGCTCCGGCTGTAACAAGGAAAATGCAGATCTCCTGATATCACTGCGATTGTTTCAACCCAAGCAGATGCTGCAGCCTGAATGAGATCATTCTGCATCGCGCACTGATGTAGGCTGCGTTCCCCACTTGCTACTTTTGAGACTGAAGAAGAATCGTGCTTTGCTAAAAATACGCCCCATGCTGAAAGGGCTCCTTTGTGAGGGGAGCTGGTGTCTTCGCAGGGCCTCTCCACGCCGGGCGCGGAAGACGGGGAAGAGTCGCACCGAGGAGCTCGGGAGAAGCTGCTCTGTCACGGCTGCGCGCACCACGGCTCACAAGGAGGGCACTGTCTGCAGTGACGCTCTCCCTGGGAGCCAGTCAGTTCATCTTCATTTTAACACTTGTCAGGACCCCCAACCCCGTGTCACCCCAGAGGAGCAGCCGCCACGCCGAGCAGCCCCCGTGCGTCCTGATGCTCCCCTGCCCGCCCGGGGGAGTGGGACTCAGCACAAGGCCCCCTCCATTGCCGTGCCCTGCCGAGAGCTCAGCTCCAGCACAGGAGCTGTGAGCAGCAGCACTGACACAACCCCAGGTCTGCACAGCTGCTGCCTGCACAGAGCTGCCACACGCGGCCCCGCTCCAGCACCGAGGCGGTTCCAGCTCCTGCTCCAGCTCCCAGCGGCGCACACAGACCCCTCAGCGCACACCTGGCATCTTCAAGTCTCTGGAAGCACTGGGGTCTGTGCGAACAGCACCAGCGCGGTCTGGGGTGCTGCACAGGCCCTGCACGCAGGTACACACACAGCAACAGAGCCCAGCACTGAGCAGGTGGCAGCAGTGCCCTCCCTCGCTCCCGCTCCATTTCCTGCCTCCATTACAAAACAGCAACAACACATCAGATCTAGGGTTTAAGGAGGGCTCCAAAACCCTGTCCTGAGCAAGCAATCTCTTTTGGGAAGCTCTGGCACAAGGAACACGCCTGCCTTTTCCAAGCAACTCCTGCAGACGCTTCAATAGGATCCGGTGCGTTTATCTGATAATTTTTTGGTTGAAATCCAGTGCAGATTCTCAGCTGTCAGATGTTACTCAGCTGCTTGGGTAAAATAAGTTGGGTGATCTCAACGCAGTTCACAGCAGGCAGATGTCTAGAGCTTAAAATTAGCTGTCATATTTGCCACTGGACATGCTATACCCTGCTCTCCCTTCTTCCAGGAATCGGCAGAGAAGCCCAACACTAACACATACACAGTCTGCTGCCCTGTAAGCCTCAGACCCTCCTCCTCCAGGTTAGGTTTTACACTTGGAATAAGGATTCAGAGTGATGGGAATATGTAGATGTGTGTAGATACATACATACATTGATCCAGATGCACCTTTCTCTAGCAGTGCTTGTGTTTTCTGTCCCTGCTGCACAGAGGAAGGCTGCAGGTGCAACAGCAGGTCCCCGAAACACAAGACATAAAATCGTACGTAACAAATACAACATCCGCCGTGATCTCCCTCTGCTGCCACAGCCCCGCGCTGACCCCGCTGGCCGCACATTTCCCTGCACATCAGCACCCCCCGCTGAACGCGGAGCGGCTTTACCACCAGCTGCAGCACACGGACAAAAGCGTCGACATCCACTCACAGCCTGCCCCAAACCAGGAACACCTCCAGTCTGTGCATGCAAATACCTGCACGGATAGGCTGAGGACTCTGCAAACGGGACACAAAAGCAAAGGCCTGCCTCGAGTCTCCTACAAGTGATGCGACTGACATTTAAGCCCAAGGCGCACAAAACCCCACGCCGTCCCCTACGCACGCCCCTGCACATCTCCAGGACCTGGGGACACGCTTTGAATCCACGCCAAAGCCGCAAGAACCACCACACCACGGCAAATCAAAGAACTGAACCCAGCCCCTCCCTGCAGCCCTAAGGGAAAGGCCGACAGCCCCAACTTTAATTGCCAGTTACGCAAGGCACCCTGCTCACGGAGCTCCGTATTAACCCCGCTCAGAGCGGAGGCGCCGTTGCTCCTGGCAGGGGCACATCGCAGCTGTCGGGAGAGCGCACGGAAGAGTCTAGAAGCACCCAGAGACTGCTTGTGTCCAGAGCCAAAGTGAAGGAAGCTGGCTGTAAGATTTACATGGTAAAACTGCATCTACAGCATGATTCGCCCTAAAAAAACATGTCTTGTGTTAGAGGAAAAGGCCAGAGTTGTAGGAACTGAGCAGCTTTCCATGCCACATAAAGTGATCACCTGATGCAGAGCATTCAGACACTCTGCAGATCTAGGAAAGAGCAAACAGTGACGGGAACAGCGTCTGCTGCTCCCTGTGTCAGCCTCAGACCACAGAGCAGCCCAAGCAGGACACAGCCCCTCTCAGCATGGATGGTGCGCGGGCTCCTGTGCTCCCCAGCATTGTCTGTGGAGCCCAGCACGGACCCACAGCCAAGCACGACCCAAAACCCTCTCGGGTTCTGCACCGGTTACTCCGTGTGGCAAACTTCACATTCACCGCCTTGCCAAGGTTCACCGTGATCTCCCGCTGGGGAATCCACACAGCTGGAGTCTGCAGCAGCAGCGCCATAAAAGCAGCAGCCTGCGCACACCGTTTCGTATCGGTATTTTCCCAGCGATTTGAGAGATTTCTTTTTAAGAGGCTTCCCCACCCTCCAGTGAAGAATGAAGGGAAAGACCCGGCCACAAGCCCGCGCAGCAGCCAGGAGGATGACAGGGAAATACCCCTGGCAGAACCCCAGCGCCCCACGCTCGCAGAGCAGCTGGGCCCAGGGAACAACTGTCCCCGTGGGTCAGAAACCTTTAAACTGACTGAAAAAGGGACCTCTGGGGGTGGAGCAGTCCCTGACCATACCACAACACAACCTCCGCTCAGCAGCTGCTCCCCACTAATGGCACCACCACCCAGCAGATAAAATTAACAGCGTTACACGGACCCTTTCCACAAGGACCCCCACGAGTCACACAAACAATAATTCTCCTGTGAGCCCACTCCATTCCTGTCCCTTCAACACCTGCGACAGGGAGTCCTTGGCAGGTTCTCAGCTGTTTCAGCCCATTCGTTACAACCATTCTGAAATCCAGATCTCCACCTCTGCTGATTTCCCGATTTTTATTAGGCCACAAAGAAGAGGATCACACAGAAGTGAGGCCTTCATCAAAGTATCCATATCGTGCACTGCAATTCCTAAATGGAGGTTCAGGACATGGGAACCCTCGATGCTGACTTACAGCAATGATTCAGAAAAGGTTTTCACTGCTTTTTGTAGCAGCGAGCACAGACACATCACAAAGGCTGCACCAGAGCAGACTCAAGTGTAGGCAGTGCCAGCACTGCCCTTGCACAGTTCCAGGTGTCTTACAAACACCAGACACCTCTTAAAGCCTCCACTACGCTCCCTAACAGGGACTATCACCCTAATTAACATGAGATAACTGAGCCACAGCCGTTTATGAGCCAGGAAAAGCCACAGCAGAGGAAAGGTTAAAGCACAGGACCCCAAGAAAATCAGCAAGGTGTGAGCGTGAGAGACCCTCACCCTCTGAGCAACCAAAGAGCAGCTGGATGTGGAACAACCGTCTCCTACCCACACACGTCTCTTAGCAAGACAAAGGAGTAATAGCCCAGTAACAACAAAAAAGGAAACGTTATGGAAGTACCCGACAAAAGCACTTCATGGTAATAGCTGTGAGCTGGTGGCCCTAGGACACCAAGCGGGGCCCAGACACACGAGGCTGCTGCTGCTCTTCACAGCCAAGGACCAAACACGGCCACCAACTCCTCTATTCCTGCGCCTGCGCAGCCTCCCCAGGATCATCCCACTCGCCGCTGCTTCCCTGCGCCCCGCACTTCTGCAGTGAAACTGGGGAAGGAGGAAGGCAGGGGAACGCCAGGGGTCACTCAGAAGACGGCTGAGCCTTCAGCACGGTGCTTACATTGGGATATCCTTAGCATTTCAAAGAGCACGTCTGACTGGCCCGAGGGAGGGAAGGACTCACCCAGACAGGGTTGGCCCAGCTCCACAGGCCATGCAATTTGTCAGCACCGTGTGAACAGCGTCCAGGTGCCTCTTCAGCACCATCCCATTTAACTGCTCAGAATGACATCACCAGCTCCTTCCCCGAATTGCCAACAGTAAACAAGCACCACAAAGCGCCTCAGGCCACCAGCACGATCCTGACAATACTGTTCCTCTAAGGCCACTCTCAGTTCTGTTTCCTCCTTTTAACGCCATCCACCGAATGATTTTTCTGGAGCAATTTCCTCACCTTCTACAGAAATAGCTCTCTCCTCCCCGGCTCTGCAGCAGGCAGCCAACTGCCAGCACTGGATGCTGCAGCACCAGCAGAGTTCCCCTCGCACCGGGCCTTCCCCTCGCCCTGCCTGCAGAGACTGCAGCGACGCTGGGCTGCTGCTGGGAACTGCTCGCTGGCTCTGGAGGAGAAAACGGGCAAGGAGGGCTGGGATTCTCACCACCCCCAGCCAACACCGCTGCTCCCCTGGGCGAGCTGCACCAGACTGCTCTAGGACACACCTGAAGCAGCTCTCTAGTTACACTGACCTCTTCAGAGCACGACTCTGCCCAAACATTCACCTGCAGACGTTTCTCCCATTACCCACAGCAAGGCAGGACAGGGGAAGAATCGCCGTGTGCGGGTTTCAAACGGTACCAGAGAAAAGGGGGCATGATGGAAAAGCAATGAGCACTCAGACCTGGGAGTCTGAAGCTTCCCTTTCTCCACCACGGTTTAATCCTTTCCTCCTCAGCGATGGGAGGAAGCTCTCTTCAGCCACCAGCCAGCGTGACCCCAGACAGAAAGGATGCTATTGCTATTTCTAGGACAACTCCAGTTGACTGGAGACAGCCTGGCCCCACACAGGGTCTGCGTTCTAATCCTGGTACACACGGACGCCATGAGATCTCACATGGGATGCACAGCCAAGATGTCCCAAAATAAAGCTTCAGCCGGCAGCGAGCCCAGCCCCGCACCGCGTGTGGCACGGCCCAGCCTCGGGCGGGCCTGCGGGCCCTCGCCGCAGAGTCCCCTCGGCGGGGGGAAGGAAAGGCCCCTGCCCTCAGGGTCCCT